>NW_018021474.1:34407-37921 GCF_002006095.1 Pseudomyrmex gracilis
AAACGTCGATTTAGAGGTCAAATTTCATTTCTACTACAAACGCAGCAAGTTACTGCCGGGTCTCAAAAAATGTCAAAAAATATTCTGAATTCCGCTCTCAGCATGACCCAGGATCAACGACGTGGACGTGGCAAAAAGGTGATCCCATTGGGGTGCTTGATTTTCGGGAGTCCCCTTGCCTCTCACGTTGGGGTGCTTGATTTTTGTGAGTCCCCTTGCTTCTCACGTTGGGGTGCTTGATTTTCGTGAGTCCCCTTGCCTCTCACGTTGGGGTGCTTGAGTTTTGTGAGTTCCCTTGCCTCTCACGTTGGGGTGTTTGATTTTCGCGAGTCCCCTTGCCTCTCACGTTGGGGTGCTTGATTTTCGTGAGTCCTCTTGCCTCTCACGTTGGGGTGCTTGATTTTCGTGAATCCCCTTGCCTCTCACGTCGGAATGCTCTATTGTCGTAAGTCCTCTTGCTTATCAGATCAAAATAATTGAGGTTATGGTAATGTCTCTTTTGTATGGTACTCTTCAAAGCATGGTGCTGCGCATAGAGGAACATCACAAGTGGGACATATATATACTGTTCGATGTACAGTCTTACGCAAAGAACACATATGACATCTTCGTCTTGTACTTTGCCTCGGAAAATGGCGGCCGACTAATCGAGTCGGAGGATCATTATAAGAAGATATAACTGCAGAAAGATCAAGTTTCAACAATGAGCTAACTACCTGTAATCAAAATGAAGGGAATGATGTAGCTCCTTCATTTCTCATTTTATATAATGCATGAGCATTAGATAGACAAAGATCAATAAGATGAAAAAAAAGCATTCGATACCATTTCATTGTTTTTCGCACTGATTCTGTGATAGATAATTGTCTATCAATATTATTGATACCACTCATATTTTGATTGTAATCTTGAACACACTTTGGCTTTATAATGTCTTCATTTGTTAGATGACTTTTTTTCCAGTTGTACAGAATTCAAGTTCGTGCACACTTGTAAGCATAAAAACGCTACGTTTGTCTTCCCATCTCACTGCCATCCACTCATGACTATGAGAGACTTGTACTTCACCTCGGACTAATTTGTTTTCAAGCTTTGGCATTCCTTTTCTATTTGATTTCACACATACCTGTATCGCGATCATGTAAAAATTCTGCCAAAGTAGGAGATGTATACCAATTGTTTATATATACAACATGACCCTTATAAAAGTAAGGCTGCAAAAAGTGAACTACAATATCGCCAGTAACATCTAAATCAAACTTCTAATAATCAGTGTCTGCACCAGTGTAAACCACAAAACCCAATACGAATCCTGTCTCACATTCTACAAGCATGAAGAGCTTGATGCCAAAGCGATTTCTCTTCAAAGGAATATATTGCTTGAATCGAAGCCTACAATAATAAACTTTCATCTATGCACAGATTTTTCCCTGGAGTGAGAACTGTCGAAAATGTATTTTGTACGTGTTCTATTACTGGCTTTATTTTCACTAAAGGATGATTTACGATATCTTCATTATTATGAAAATGTAAACATCGCAGGATTTGAATATATCTATCGCGAGACATTATTTGACCAAAAATTAAAGTGTGCAGTAAAAGATCTGTAGACCAATAACTTTGCACATCGCCTTTCCGGACATGGCCCATTAGAATCGAAACGCCAAGAAAATTTTCCAGTTCTGTTTTTGTGACAGGAGACCAAGTTTTCATGTGGGAAGATTTAGTGATAGGATTTTGAGTTGCATAACGATTTGTCTCCTCTACAATTTTGTGGAGCAAAGAAGAATCACAAAAATAATTGAAATAGTCAATTGGTTTATTCCCTGAAAAAGAGATATCCGGATTTATTTCGGAACTACCTTCAAAATCTTTGATTGATGGGTAAAAATGCGCATCATCAAACAGTTGAGGTTCGTTATAATAAAAGTCTTCCAATTCGATTTCACCGATGTCTTCATTTTTTAATATTTCATTTTCTAGTTCGGACTCGCCACTATTCCAAGCTCTATTTTCAGCCATTTTATGGAAGATAAAAGTACGAGACACTGGTCGATCAATATTGAAGGAAAATGAAAATAGTAAAAATTATATACATAATATAAAAATCCTAGAAAATAATAAATATTGAATGGAAAGGAACAATCTGCTACATATTATAAAATTACAAAAGTGAATGAGTAAAACATTAATTCTTTTATAGAAAAAAACCGAGTGCCGGTCGTCTTGTAGATACTAACAATAAATCAATTTTTTCACATTCAAGTATTGAATGATATAACTTTGAATGAATGCCGCAGTATATTTTATGTAACCTTCAGATATAGGTGCAGCCCACTGCGTTTGTACTGGAAACTAAAATTTCACCTTAGGATATTTTTTTACGGTTTTTCTCACNTTAGCGCGTCAATGACGTTTCAAAGTCATCTCCAACATTCGCTTATGCAAGAAATGAAATGTGACGTAGAGTGTAGCTTTTCAAGGTCAAGGATGCGTCAGTAATTTTTTTCAGTATTTTTTTCGTATTCCGTTCATCAGTTTGCATAGGAAAACACTCTAAAATCTTCGATTCTACTAAAAATGAAATTTGACCTTGAAAATCAGTATTTTAAGGTCAAGAATGTTTTGAGAAATTTTAAAACTATTTGTTATGTATTCAGAACATCAAATTTGATCTAAAAACTTCAAATATAGTATTCTATGTCTCTAGAGTGGTCTATATATCGACCACTTCCGCAGCTAAAAGGTTAATGTCTGAGGGGTGGCGTCAATGGGCCTGGTCGGCTCCGCTTCGTCTTGCGCGAGCGCTGCTGCTTGTCGCAATTTTGCGTTGCGTCGGTAGCGCTGGGCCTTTTTACACGCTCGCGAAATTCTCTGCCGGGGTTCCACTTAAACAATTTTATGCAATTACAATTTATGTTATTGAGTTTTGGTATTGATTGGCTTCGCGACCGTTTTTGGAGATGTCGAGCTTTGTCTACCGCGTGGTTTAAGGAAGAAGATAAAGAAAAGAAAAAAACTTCGCCTGCCACCCGAAACGGTCATACACCGCGAGTAGCCCTTCCGAAAACTTCGGCTGCCACCCAAAACGGTTACACCGCGAGTAGCCCTTCCGAAGATTTTGACTGCCACCCAAGACGGTTACACACCGCGAGTAGGCCTTCCAAAATTTCGGCTGCTACCCAAGACGCTTACACACCGGGAGTAGCCCTTCCAAAACTTCGGCTGCCACCCGAGACAGCTATACACCGCGAGTAGCCCTTCCAAAATTTCGGCTGCCACCCGAGACGGCTATACACCGCGAGGGGTGATACTCTATTGACCACAGTACGATTCGACACCGCTCGATTCGACACAGATTTATTCAACACCAAATTATTCGACACCGTACGATACGACACCAGATTATTCGACACCGTATGATTCGACACAAAATTATTCGATACCGTACGATTCGACACCAGATTATTCGACACCGTACGATTCGACACCAAATTATTCGACACCGTATGAT
>NW_018021474.1:38546-43071 GCF_002006095.1 Pseudomyrmex gracilis
GAACCTCCGTATATATAATGGTGTGGACTTACTACTTATGTGACTGCTGGCTGCGATTTCCTTTCCCTTCGGCCCGTGCGGCTGGCTAGGTAGTTCGGAACCTGGTGCGGCTTCGGTGTTCGGTGGATTCTCGACGCACTATTCGCACTTGCACTTGTAACTTATGCTTGTTTTGCTTACTGAAATCGGCTCTTTTCAGACACGCGGCGCGGTTCTTTCTGAGTTTCCGATTCCGAGAGCCCTGGCTTATATACCGTTTTGAGTAAGCAAGGACTTTCCCAATCGGGAACCCAGTTGAGCTTTGCTGGTTCCTATTTGTTAAGTAGTCGGTCGGGCGACTTGCGAGATCGCCAATCGGCGACGATCTCTCGCTTCGGTCGCCTCGTCCGATTTTTCGGGGAAGGAAAAAGGGAGAGTGTTGTCTCTTGCGATCACGCCGCATAAACCCTTTGTTGTTTGTTTGTAATAAAAATGCCGGAGTTTTCATTTGCGCCGGTCGCTCTAATTTTTATGACCGGCGTTTTCATGACCCGGAGATATCCGGGTTTGTTTGGAAAGCTGCTCGAATAGTTATCTAAAATTTCGTGTTATTGCTAGGCGCAGTTTATCTTTTCGGGCGCCGATATAATTTCTGCTTGTTCTCCTATCGTCTGGAGTTTTAAGGTTCCAAACGATAGAAGACCCGATTGATTTATTTATTATTATTGACCCAAGAAAAGGGTTGCTATGCGCTGGCGCGTCGCGTCGCAGGAAAAAGAAGACCGTGGAGTCTCCAGGACGTAACAGTATCACTATTTGAACATGATTACGTGCTTAAATTTGCTGATCTATTAAAATCACATGGAGCACAAGTTGTAGAATACGTTACGCCTGCAGAAGAAGAAGAAGACAGTTTTGAACTCGAAGAATGCATTGTTGATGATGAAAATGGAAAAATTGACTTCAGTTATAAGAGAAAAGCAGTGGAATATTGGAAAAGTAGAAAAAAGACACGTCGATCTTTTTCTACTGTACAGAAAAATTTTCGCTAAGTTAAATCCTTACAACAGCTATACAAGTGGGAAGCGAGTGTAGAGAAAGGTGGAACAAATGCAGATAAACTGACATTTATTACGGAATATGTACTGCAAAAGTATGAAGAAACTTGTGATAGAAGATCCATTGTCCACGATATTAATTTACAATTATGGGCTTTGGAGGCAAAATATTAAGTAGATCTTTCCCAATTTAAGGCAAGTAAATGGTGCATTTAGAAATTCAAGAAAGTACATGGAATTGTTTTTTGCAAGATAACAACATTCAGGACACGATCTACGCTTCAAGATACTGGTAACCTACAAAATATTGCTGAATCATTTGGTTTTAACGTAAAATTTAATATTCTATCTATCGGAGTTGAAGAAATTTATAATGCAGACGAGAATGGCTTTACCCTTGAAATACATTCTGGACAAACATTGGCAAAATCAGGAGTAAAAACAGTTGAAGCGATAGTTCAATCGGTATCTTTTACACATAGCTACATGATAATGCCTATTATTTTGGCAAGTGGACGTCTTCTTTCACCACTGTATATAGTTTTGAAGGAGTCTACGGGAACATTTGGTCCAATAGTGCAAGAAACTTTGTTCCGTCCAGTTAACATTTACATCCAAGCTTCAAAATCAGGAAAACTCACGTCTGAACATTTTGAAATTTGGTTTAGCCAAGTATATCTATCGAATACTAATCATAAAAGCATGCTACTACTCGACTTGTAGACAGGACATTGCCCAAGCCAGCTAGAGCAGTTGATTCCACAAGACAAAAAAGTAAAATTTTTAACTATTCCAAAAAAGACGACAGGTTTTATTCGACCTTTAGATGTGTTTGGATTCCGGGTCTGGAAAAATTTTGTGCGAACATTTCCGGATAATGTAATTTTTCAAGAAAGAAATGTCACTTTGCACTCACGTACCGAAATAATTAAATTGCAATCACTAACCCATAATCAATTTTCTTTGTCCAAATTCAAAACTCTTTTCCACTATGCTTATGTTAAAAGCGAATATCTAGAAACGCATCCCGGCGAATTTCGTAATCCTGTAGATTTCTGTTACTTTAGGGATGAAAAGCATATACCTAAATGTAGTATTTGTGGGATGGCCGTTTTTATACGCTGTGCATGGTATGGCGAGTATTTCTATTTTCAACATTTCTATGAAGAATATCATTACTGTACTAATTACAATCCATAATTTTTTTGGATTTCCCGGAGGTGTTCTCGCGGTGCGGCAGTTACGACCGGAAGAGCTGCAAGTGGGAACCGGACCTTACCACAACTTATTTCAAAATTGTATTAATGTGCGATTACATAGAGATGTTCTTACGATAAAACTTTGTACAAATGTATAGATAACTACATAAATGTAGCAATTTTCAGTAGCGGCCTAAAACCGATTTTAAAGAGTGAAACACTTATCATGTGTAACACGGTTTTGCGTTTTTCTCGATGTATCTCAAAAACTATTGAAGATATCAAAAAATGTTGTATACAAAAGTTTTATGGTAAAAACACCTTTATGTACCTACCTTAATAGAATTGTTATAAAACTTTTGTTGTATACATTTGTTAAACAATTTTTTTAAAAAATTAGTTTTTAAAAAGTTTAGTAATATAAATAAATAAAAAATGTTTTTCTATAAAAGTTTTGTATGAACTATTTTTTAATATCTTTAATTCTTTTGGAGATAAATTAAGAAAAGTGAAAAGCCGCTCTACATATGAGGGATAATTTCACACCCTCAAATCGTTTTTTGGCACAAACAAATAATAATTTTGTGTTACAGATGAATTATTTTACATGCACACAAAGTTTCAGAATTTTCTGCATTTTCGGGTTGCCTAACCTTCCTTGTTAGTTAAATATTAATTTGTTCGTGTATGAGCCAATGTGTTAGTTGATGGTGCACAAATATATATAAATTATATATAAATATAAATATATATATTGTAAAGTAACATTTTTTGTGTCCGTCACAAGGACAGATTTCCGGCCGGCACAGGAGGCGGTGAGCTTGCGTCTTCCAATAGTTTAGGGAGAGCAGCTTATGAGATAGAATAAAACAAGCAAATGCGCATACATTGGCGAGAGCGCGGGACGCCTATATTGTCTATTATAATTAAATATGGCATTGCCATGTGCTCTAATATTGTTTATATTATTTGCAGGTTGATATCCGTTGAGTTTCAAGGTAATGCTGTATTATTAGATAACGTTTCAATTGTTATTTTGTGCCGCACAAGCCGTTTGCCGGCTAGCGTTGCCTTCCCTAGGAGCGAGGAGAGAGAGCGTAGATCACAATGCGAAGCGTCGGACGAAGAAGTGTAACAAAGACAATAAATAGAGACAAGTAACGATACTGGGGCGTAAGGGCTGCAGGGGCATAAAGCGCTCGGCGACGAGGTCGGCTATGAACCGAGAAACGGGAGATGTCGACTCCACCAAAAATCAGAGCGGAGCTCCCTGTGACACCGTGAGGCTGGAAAATGAGCCCGAACAAGCTCATCGGCCGAAGAAATAGAAGCAGAGCGGGTCGAGGCGGACAGAATAAGGGCCCGTGTTGAGTAGATGCCGATACGCGCGTGGCCGCTACCATTCGCGACGCCGCGAAAATAAGATTATGATTAGCTCATTACTTAGCGCGACGATCAGCGCACGGCGGAGAAAGCGATCGCCGTACCGGCGGAATTCATTGTTGTNCGCGCCGTGGTACACGCCAGTTCACTGCCTCAGTTAAGTGCCATGCCCAAGTGAGTGCCGAGTAAGCCGGAGGCCGAAGTGAGTGCCGAGGAAGCCGGAGGAGGAACGCCAGGCTAACTTAAGAGAACCTAGAGTTAACGTAGAGCGCCGATTGCTCGCAGAAGCAAGGAGATTGCAGGAGGAAGATGCCGACGGACGTAAGTGACTACTCGCTCTCTCTCCCTCGCATACATTGTACTGGATATTTTCGTAGATCGAGTCTGCACGCCTAGAGTCAGTTTGATACAGTGCAGAATATTGTTGTGAACGAATATCGGGAATACAAGAATTCGTAGATATTAATTGCCAAAAACTGTTGTTCTTGCTGCTCTCTCACGGTGCCACGGTCGCAACAATTCGGGCATAACAAAGCTCGTCACTCATGCGTGTCGTGTTGTTATTATTTTTTTTTCTTGTATAGTTGTCTTTTCGAGTCGTACCAAATTTCTACGTATTCTTTTAAACGAGAGTGTAATTTAGAATTACGGGATACCACCGCGTTATATTTGATGATCTATTGCGAGGGGCGATTGCAAGGATCCTAACGCGAAGAGCTTGTCACAATATATATATATATCATTGTAATTTATACGCAGAAATAAATACACGTAAAAATTTAAATTAAATTCAATTCATAAATTTGTCTAAAATGCTTGGTTTTTATATAGATAAAATAGGGCGTGTTCCGTTTGACCACAGTACGATTCGACACCGATCGATTCGACACCAAATTATTGGACACA
>NW_018021474.1:43696-45594 GCF_002006095.1 Pseudomyrmex gracilis
AATTCGCATTTTGTGCAAATTCCAAACTATATATTGTGTTTATCAGAAGACAATAAAAGACTAATATATAGGTACACTATTGTTTCTGGAATTTGTTTATCAAACGATATAGAAGTCTATAAGAGAGAAGAGATGGTGCTGACTACAAAATATTATATGCTTCTTTAAACTCAAATTTATTTAGAAATTAATAATTACGTAAATAACTTTTACACAATGTACACAAAACATCACAGAACATCACAGTCAATAACTTTCAATTCTTTTTATTTCTAGACACAAACGCATATAATTTAAAGTAGAGAGATAAAATTTTTATTTCTAAAAATTTCTCTTTTCTTTCAGCATATTATTTACACATCACGATTTATATTCCTTATAGCAATTTTGCAAAAACTCAAGAGGCACGGTAGTGCCTCATGCCAAGTTCACGCGCACAGCCAAAGTGGCACTCGAATTACGCGAGCAAACTGTGCTTCTTATATGCAAAAATCAAGTATTTCAATGAAAGGGAAATTTTTAATAAACTATTTTTTAATATTAACTAAACCAATCGTCTTCTTTTTAGTCTCGTTCAATTCACATTGAAAAAAAAAAGAAAACAAGTATTCTTGCGGTTTTGTTATTTGTTTCTGATTTCTCGAGATATACGACGATAAAATTTCACACTGAAATCTTTACGATTCAGAAACGTAGTCATCGTCCTAATCGTGCGACCAAACTGTATGCATGTCGTGTGCCTGCTGCCAGATAGCACACATATACGAGCGCGTTTTAAAACGGAAAAGAAAGAAACACAAGAAAGTGTGAGTTAGAGAGAGACAGACAGAATCACGAGGTACGGTAGTAGTTTGCGTTATTCGCGCTGGCAACATCTCCGACTGCACCGATCTCTCCAACAAAATATCTCGCGACGTGTTGCTTTGCGCCGGCAACAGCTCCGAGAGCACCGATCGCTCTGACAAAGTACCTCGCGATGTGTTGCTTCGCGCCGGCAACACCTTCGAGAGCACCGATCGCTCCGACAAAGTAACTCGCGACGTGTTGCTTCGCGCCGGCAACACTTCCCATAAAACTTTGTTTTAAGAAACTGTATTAAAACTTGACACAAAATAACAACAAACTAAACACTTTTAATTTATAATCAATTTATAATAAAAAATTAATTCAGAAAACGGATAAAAAATTGTTTTTGCGCTGGCAACACCTCCAATATAACTTGTTTTAAAAACCTGTTTTAAATTTTGGTACAAAATAACTACAAACAGTATACTTTAAATTTATTAAGTAGAAAATCACTTCAAAGAACGAAATAAGCGTATTTTGCATAAAAATCAGACTCCGGCCGTGGTGGGCGCAGAGTTGTCTATCGCGACGTGGTGATTCCGCGCCGGCAACACCTTCGATATAACTTTTTGTAATAAAATAGTTTGAAACTTGGCACAAAAGACATAAAAACTATAAATGTCCAATTTATAATAAACAATTAATTCAAAAACCAAATACAACAATTTTTTCGTGCCTGCAACACCTTTGATATAAAGATTTTTAATCAATTGTTTCGAACCTTAACACAAAATAACTACAAATTATATAACTTTAACTCTATGAAGTAAAAAAGTATATTTTAAGAAATTAAAAATAGATTTAATACAAAAATTTCTTTCTCTACAATACTTGTTTTACGAAATTAAAAAATACTACAAAATCTATTGTACAAACGACGTGATATATAAATCTCGAAAAACTTACCTTTTCAAAAAAGGTAAAAAACGGCGTCAAGTACACGCACAACACGTACTGTATTTAAATTGACTAAACTTAAAAATCTTACCTCAAACTGTTCTTCATTATTTATTTCAGTTTTAGATTATTTTAAACTTTTTATTTCAGTTTTA
>NW_018021475.1:0-13099 GCF_002006095.1 Pseudomyrmex gracilis
CACCCGCGGGCCTGCGCGCACCGCACGCCGCGCCCCGGATCGAGCTCGGGCCGCCGCCGCGTATATAAGGCGGGCGAAACCGGTTCAGACGACCATTCCTTTCCTATCCCGAACTTCGAGGTGTTGACTCGGAAGCATCTCCTAGGTCTCCGAGGTGCTNACTCGGAGAATACCTGCTCCGATCTCCGAAGTGTTGACTCGGAATCACNGATCCTTTCTCCCGAGGTGTTGACTCGGGAGGACACCCGCGCCCCAGAACTGTACGCTCGAGGAGCTGACTCGAGCCACCGACAAATCCCCCGAGGTGTTGACTCGGGTAGCCCGATCCTTCCTCCCGAGGTGTTGACTTGGGAGGAATCTTGACCGACACCCCCCGAGGAGTTGATTCGAGGTAGCCGATCCTGCCTCTCCGAGATGTTGACTCGGAAGGATCCCGTACCGACCGTGCCCGGGTCATTGGCTCAGGTGCACCGACCGTCCTGTCAGCCGTTCTCACGGCTCACCGATAGCCGTTCTCACGGCTCACCAATAAGCCGTTCTCACAGCTCACTGATAAGCCGTTGTCACGGCTCACCGAAAGCCGTTTTCACGGCTCGCCGGAACAGCCGTTTTTACGGCTCACCAGGACATCTCTCGCTACTAGGTAGCAAACCCGACCCGCCGGCCGCGTGCACCACGTTGTGCCNCGACCCTTCGCGTCCGCGCACCGCGTCACCGACGCCAATACGCGGATACGCGTTCCCGTAACCGCCAAAAGACCCTTTGTTGTACATATTCGCGACCCTCCCTTTTTAGTACGTAAAAATCCGACCCGTCTCCGCGTTGGCCAAATCCGACCCGCGACTACCTGCGCGCGTTAATCACAGCCGCGAACTGCCAGGCTTAGTGCCCCGCGCCGTTAAACACTGTACATAGTCAGAATCATTAAAGAATATAGAATTACTGCATTACAGAATTAACCAAACGTGTCTCAATCTCTACCTTCCCCTCACCGGAATCCTGGTCTGACCGAGCTGTCCGGTAGGCGGAAGGCCGGTCAAGCCGCGCTTACACGGCGGCTCTGTTACATTAATATACAAAGATGTTTNTCGGGTTTAAACCGCGTTAGTGTCATTTTTATACCGACGTTTNGTGAACATTTCACCTCACTTCATCAGGGTTTAAGGAGTAATCTACATNATATATCTTTTTGTGTATCTTTATCTAGAGGATAGCTATCGGGAGATATGAAGAAATCGGCAGTAAATCGAGCATCGGAAAGTAGGCACTGTTATTAACTGAAGAGCACCTCTTGTAGTTGAAAGTAAAAGTAAAAACTAAAAACAAAATTTGTCAAAGCGATACAACGCCATCTAATATACAGCATTTTTNATTTAGTAGTTAGTTGGATGAAAATGTGATGCATTTTTTTAAAAAGAGAATTAAATATTTTGCCCACAAAAATATTTCTAAAAAAACTTACACTCCTAAAAATCTNCTTTTTACATAATTTTCTCTTAAATTTAGAGGCAAAAGTCTAAGTTAAGGTAATACTGTCCCTGTGGTGGCCGGTCGTCGGCGTGTGGGCCGGCTAGCTCCCGTCTGCAATTTAAAAAAGCCGGTGAATATCCGGTTGCTTCGTGTCTTGCCGTAGTGCACGCGAATTTGCAGCGACAGAATCCGCTCCTCCCAGTGTTTCTGGCTTCAAGTGATAAATTGTTCCACNATGGTTTTGATAGAGCGATTCGCCTGTTTCACCGGATTGTACTGCGGGGCTCGAGCCGGCGTAAACNGGTGGCGGACTCCGAGTGTCTGTAACAAGTGTGATAAGAGTTTAGATTTGACCTGCGTACCGTTATCCGATATTACTTCTTTCGGNCAACCGTGGCGGAGAACGATTCTTTCGTAAAATTCTGTGATGACGGCGAGTCCGGTCACTCGTCGAAGACGCTGCAGCTCCACCCACTTTATGAAGCAGTCCTGCATTACAGATAACTAGATGCTTCCTTGGCTGAAGCGTGGGAGCGGTCCGATCAAATGCATTGGTACCTGCTGCCACGGAGCATGTATTGGTTCGGTGTCCAGCTTTCCTGCAGGTTTTGTCGGCGGGACCTTGTGTTGCAGGCAGCTTATACAGCTCCGGACGTATTTCATCACGTCTCGGAACATACCTGGCTAATAATATAGTTGCACGATGCGCGATGGTTTTTGTCGTTCCCAAGTGGCCTGCCGTCGGCTCGTGAAAACGAGCTATTTCGTCTGCGCGTTCGTCTTTCAGAACGCAGCGTTTCAATTGTTCGTTCGGGTTGGTTTCTCGGAAATCTACACTGTGCAAGAGATGACGGTGTAATCGACCGTCACGAATTTGATAGTCTGGTAAGTCATCTGGTTGGTTTTCCACNTTGTTGTACAGCCGGTTGTATCATGCGCAGCGGATTACGGCTTGAATGTTACATACCTCACTTTGACGCGAGAGTGCGGTTACCTTGTTAAGTGCGCCTTTGCGGTATTTCACATCAAACAAAAATTGCTGCAACTGAAAAAAACAGCGTCAGTCTGCCCATGGGTTCCTCGATGCGTTGTAGCCACTTGAGAGACTGATGGTCGGTGATCACGGTAAATTCATATCCTTCCAGATANTCCCTTATTTACTGTATGCCCCAGATTACAGCCAGACATTCCAATTCCGTCGCGCTGTAATTCTTTTTTGCGCCATTGAGCGTCCGGTTGGCGTATGCAATAAAACGTTCGCCTTTGTCAAAACTCTGTGTGAGCACGGCTCCTAGCCTGTACGTGCTGGTGTCGGTCTGTAATGTAAAACGTCTATTAAAATCTGAGCATGCTAATACTGGTGCCGTTGTTAGAGACTCTTTGAGCTTCTTGAACGCGGTTTCCTCCTCATCGCCTCATCTCCATTTGACATTCTTTCTCGTGAGACGTGTCANTGGTGCCCCGATGGTCGCGAAGTACTTGATGAACCGCCGATACCACGAGGTTACGACTAGAAANTGGCGCACCTTCCTCAGCGTGATTGGAATTGGCTATTCAGTAATTNCCTTTGTTTTCTCGAAGTCCGTATGTATGCTTTTCTGATTTATGACGTGGCCGAAATAATTCAATTGTGGTTGGCAGAATTGACATTTATCCGGGTTCGGGCGGAGTTTTGTCTTTCGGAGCCGTTGAAAGACTTNATGCAACAGCGTCAAGTATTCTTCGAACGTTTGGCTGATAAGGATAATGTCGTCGAGGTTGACGAGTTCTCATGATTCGAGCTCTGGTCCAAGCACCGTGTCAAAAAGGCGCTGGAAGGTAGCTGGTGCTGAGTGAAGGCCAAACGGCATTACTCGAAACTGCATGAGCCCTCGTCCTAGTATAGTAAATGCAATGACCGCACGGCTGCTCGGTGTCAAAGACACCTGCCAATAACCATTCTTCAGGTCNATTGTCGACAAGTAGTGTGCGCTTCGCAGTTTATCGAGAGTAGCCGAAATGTGCGGCAACGGGTAAACGTCTTTTTTTGTGACAAGGTTGACTCGACGAAAATCGATACCAAACCGATGTTTTCCGTTCTTCTTCTTTACGACCACAATCGATGACCTCCAAGCGATGTGAGACGGTTCGATGATCTTTTCCTTCAACATCTTGTCCACTTCTTGGTCAAAAATTGTCTGCATCGCCGGATTTCGTGGTCTGTACCGTTGTTTTATTGGCGTGCCCGTCTTTACGTGGATGTGATGCTAGTAGTTAAACTAAGCGGGTTCTGGACCAGGAGTGCCCAGGGAAGGTGACGGGGAGGGAGGCACCAGGCGAGGGGGGATCGTACGGACTTGTTCAAACGTGTTCAAGGTCGTACGGACCTGTTTAAGGTCATTTGAGTGTGTTCAAACGTGCTCAAGGTCGTTTGAGCGTGTTTGAACGTGTTCAAGGTTGTTTGGATGATGACGTCATCGCTAAAATAATAGTACCTCTTAACTAGATATTTAAATTGCGCAGTAAAATAATAAAGCATATTTGTAATAATGAGAGCAGGATCGGAGGACTTGGGCGTTGCGGATAAGATAACGTAGGAGTGTGGATGGCGTCAGCAAAACGTTGCCGCTTGCGGATGAGATAACGTAGAAGTGTGTGGCGTCGNCGAAGCGTTCTTATCAGCTGTACCGGAATTAGCTAATTAGCGACGAGCCGTNAAAATGAAGCATGCATTATTCGACATGTTTTATTTATTTCAGGTGAGCATTATTGATAACATTATCGGTTGTAACGTGTTTGAACGTGTTCGAACGTGTTCAAGGTTGTTTGGATGATGACGTCATTGCTAAAATACTATTACTTCTCAAGTAGATATTTAAATTGCACAATAAAATAATAAAGCATATTCGTAATAATGAGAGCAGGATCGGACACGAGCGTTGCAGATAACGTGAGAGTGTGGGTGGCGTCGGCGGAGCGTTGTTATCAGCTCTACCGGAATTAGCCACTTAGCGACGAGCCGTAAAAATGAACCACAGATTATTCGACGTTTTATTTGTTTCAAGTGAGCATTAGTGATGACGTCATTGGTCGTAACGTGTCCGAACGTATTCAAGGTCTTTTGGATGATGACGTCATTGCTAAAATGATATTAAATCTTAATTAAATATTTAAACTGCGCAGTAAACTAATAANTAATTCCGATAAAAACCGCAATTTCCCGAAAGCGGTGCGCGTTTAAAAATAAATAGCGCGCAGTTTGTGTAGTAAAATAATTCCGAGAAAAAATTATGGGAAGTGCGTTTTTTCTTATTCCTCGATGTGATAAGTCACTTCCGGTTTAATGAGTCATTTTCTGTGATAACATTTGCACAAAAAACCGTTACGTACCGGATGTGGGTTTTTTTAAATTGCAATTTCAAATCTAAAGATTTCGAGAAAAGATAAGGAGCGAAATAAAAAGGCATCTCGAGTTCGGGAGCAAGGCACAAGTTATTTTGATCGCAAGCAATCAAAATTGCAAGTCGTATAGATCAAAAGCCGTATAGATAATAAGTTGTAGTCATCGTCGTTTTTGAAATGTTTAGCGGAGTGGACACGACGTGCATCTTACACTTGTCAGTCGAAAAGTTGAAAAAAACATTCCAAAGAAGATTCTTCTAGAAGTGTTCGATAATTATGTGGGACCGATTGCCTGAGCATGTGAAGAAAGATCGCGAGGTGCAGCTGTATTGTAGATGTCTCGAGCATTACAATACAATCAACCGGGAGACTACGATTACATTGATGGACCAGCCCCACTGAAAAGATATTGTCGCGTGTGTATTGCAAAAGTCAAATTTTAGTTTTTCATTTGCGTGTATGTTGCGAAAGCCAAGATGGAAAATCAACTATGACTCGGATCAGATAACCGAAATTGCTTTAGTTTTTAGCTGCAAAAACTGTAGTAAAACACGTAGACGAGTACATAGAAATACACAATCTTGAAATTCNGAAAGTGTGCGAGGACGCAATACGTGATATCTGGTGTGAAGTGCAGCTCTACCGCTACAATCGCGATATACATTCGGTATCGGCGCACGATCTACCTGAGGAACAAATATGGGAAGTGGAAAACAATTTCAACNAAGAAGACTTTAAAATATTGCAACTATATGCACTCGCAATGAGACAATACGAGTGGCTTCCAAGGTACGTCGAGACTATCAATCACATCGAAATCGCGTACATCAAATTGCACAAGCCTCTGTCCCGCTTGTGCATCCGATGCGCGTTGCAAGTGTGGGAGTGGAATTACACGACAACATTGGTACAAGTAGTTGGAGAATAGATGGTTAAAAGTCACTAGACATTAAATGATCGAAGACGTTGATTTCATGACAAACGTTATCTGGAATCAAGAGCGATGGTGTTCCACCTGCTATAAACAATCGCTGTTTGTTTTGTATACCGAAGACGATTGTTACTGGAACACCAAGTGGCACACGGATACACCTCCTAACAAAGACTACGAACAACTAATCGACGAGAAGAAAAAAAAACGTAAACTGAATCCAACAAATATATATGATCCAATAATACTAACGTGAAGAAACAATTACTACCAATAGTGTATAAAAATATTATAATTACAACGATTATATAAGCGATGGCAAACATGAACAATCGCGAANCGCTCGAAAAAGAAGCCGCGCTCTTTGACACGTTGGATGGTTACATCTAATGAAACAATCATAGTATCCTACGTTTAAGAGCGTGTTTAACTATCAAGGAATAGAATTTTTAATGACATTGTACCAAGTCGCTCGTTTNGAACGCAACAACAACGTTTCCGTAAACGTGTTTATGGCGATAAAACATGGACACGGATACGTGCCGCTGCATCTTACGTCGAACAAAAACGACAAGCATGTGAATCTGTTGTATGTTCCCGATCAACACCATAGACACGTGCAGCGTTGCCGTGGAACTTGCCACACGTGACGTCACGCAGTAGAGAGATAGAGAGGTACGACTCGTACCTCTCTATTTTTCTACTGCGTGACGTCACGTGTGGCAAGTTCCACGGCAGCGCTGGACACGTGGGACACTTCGCGTGGATAAAAAATTTATTGCGATTAGTCAGCTCGNAATTGAGCAAAAATAAAAAAATGAAATACATATGCGATCGGTAAGTACGAACGATTGGTGCAACAGTAACAACAATGTTGAATAAAAAGTGACCTTCTAAACTGTAAGATGGTAAACTCGTTAATTAATGTTGTATATTGTATTTTTTGTATTACATTTCGTATAGATGTTTGCACTTCTTCTACACAAGCAAGAAGCTGGCGAAACACATCGTGGGCTGCAAACGATTGAACGACAGCGCAGTTGTTCTTTTCGCTGAGGGAAAGAATCGTTTGAGATTTGAGAATTATAACAACAAGGAACGTGTTCCAGTGGTGGTATACGCCGACTTGGAGTGCGTACTCGAAAAACAGGATGAAGAGCAGAATGCATCGAGCGCGCACAAGTACCAAAGACACAGTGTGTTCAGTATCGGTTACTACGTGAACTGCGCGCACATCAACATCGGATACAGATTTCATAGAGGCGAGAACTGCGTGCAGTTGTTCGTNAATGAATTGCACGATCTCGCGAAACGTGTACAGACCTTGTTCGCAAAAAACGTGCCCATGGCGAATCTCACACCGTTGGAAGTCGAGCGGTTTAGGAACACCAAATATTGCCACGTGTGCGAACAACCGTTCGAGCAAGATGACAANAGGGTGCGCGACCACTGTCATCTGACCAGACGCTTTAGGGGACCCGCGCACTCCGCGTGCAATCTAAAGTACAAACAGGTCTACGTTGTTCCCGTTGTGTTCCACAACTTGTCGGGGTATGCCACGCATTTTATTATCAAAGATGTGGCCACCGCTTTTGAGGGTGAGATCAACGTGCTGCCTGTGGCNAAAGAGACCTACATATTGTCCACAAAACATGTGAGCAGTACTCGGGACAAAAACGAACATAGATGCGTGCACTTGCGGTTCATCAATTTCTACAAATTTCTGAGCACAATCTTAAAAAAGCTCGTGTCCTATCTTGACAGGAGCGAACTGCGAGTGACTCGAACAAAATTCAGTGCTCTCTGCCGAGGACTTTAAACTGCTCACGCGACCAAGTGTGTTTCCATACGAATANGTGAACAGCGTCGACAAACTGTTGTTGGAAACCAGTCTGCCACCGCGCGAGGCGTTTTACAGGTCGCTGGGGAAGAACGATACGGTGCGAAGGCGCTCATTGCAAAACCAAACTTCCACAATTGCGCGTGTTTGCTGAGGATCTGGTGGCCACAAAACTGCGTCGTCTGGAAGTTTTATTCAACAAACCGTTGTACGTCGGTATGTGCATACTTGACATATCGAAAACCTATCTTTACGAATTCTATTATGACTACATGGCATCGTTGTTCGGTAACGATTGCAAGATCTTCTACACCAATANCGACAGTTTGATATACCACATAATGTGCGAGGATGTGTACGAGGATATGAAGCGCGATATCGCTTGTTTCGATATTAGCGACTATCCAGCGGACAATCCGTACAACATGTCTCGCGCGAATAAAAAGGTACCAAGGCTTATGAAGGATGAGAATAACGGTGCTGGTATGACAAAGTTTGTGGGGTTGCGCGCGAAGATGTACGCGATTCGAGTGGGCGACAGAAAGTGCACGAAGAAGTTGAAAGGTGTGAATANAAGCCTCGTCGCGAGAACGTTCACCTTCGACGACTACGTGCAATGTCTGCGGAACGGAACCAAACTGACGCGACAACAATCATGCATACGATCTCGGCTGTACNAGGTGTTCACCGTTTCAGAGCGGAAGCTCGCTCTGAGTCCGCACGACGACAAGGGGTGCATCATTTATGGATAAACCGACACCTTAACGTAAGATTACTTTTTTTAACCCAGGGGAAATGCATTACGCACACCTTACCCCACCGTGGTGAGATGGGATAGTGTAAGACTCCTCCGCCCTAGAGCTCATCTTGGCAGAGTATACCTATTAAAACCCCTGGGACGGCCGTCTTCTGCCCATTTAGGTGCACTCCGGTACTACCTTGCTGGCATGACCACAGGGTGCACCGGTAGGCTGGGGGCCTTAACTTCTTGGAAGGAGGAACTAGTTCTTCCACGACGGAGGGAGGGGGCCGTAACCCCTATTCTGTTGTCTGCGGGCCGAGTGCAATGAGGGGGTTAAACCCCCTCTCGGCCCTAAGTCAAACGCCGAAGCGGACTTGTCCTCTTACTTGATAATGTTGACCTTTTTCAGACACGAGGGAGGCCCTCCCCCCACACACAGCCCAGTCACCGCCGAACCAAGCCCCAACTAGGACTTGGAGCAACGGAGACCGGGCTTTGCCTTTTGGGTCCCGTGTACCCCAGAAGGATAGCTTAGGCTAGTTCCGCCTGAGCCTTCTTCGACCCGTGAATGCCGCCTTGGGCACCAACGATGACACCGCCGGGGCCGGGGTCGGCTTTTTGGAATCGGAAGGACCAGGTTCCCCGAAACCAGAGGGAACCGGAGCCTTACCCTTCAACAACGGAGGGGCAGCTGGGGAGGATGTAGTGGACGAAGTTCCAAGGGATTCAGTCTCCATCCTCTCCTCGGCCGAACCGGGGGCCTCCCTCTCAAGAGGAAATACCCCGGCCAATTGCCTCTTCTTCCGCTCGGCGACACCCTGTGCCATTTGCGACGGCAAATCGTGCCTCTCGAACCTCGTCGCTAAGCCGCCGACTCGGGCAGGTGGGGGTGGCACAAAGGTTCCTCCAACACATGGCAGGCTTTTTGGCCCAGGTCCGCACACACCGGACACCGCGGTTCCGCTGCCGTGCACTGCCGCAGGACATGTCCCCCCAGACCGCATCGGAAGCAAACTTCCAAGCGGTCTTTCTCGGAGACGGGGCAAAACTGCTCTACATGACCCGCGCGCAGGCAACGGTAGCAGCGGAGGAGACGGGCTTTCAGCGCTTCTATTTGCGCAATCACCCACCCCATCTAAATCTTCCCCGCGACGACCAGCCGCTTGGCCGCCGAAACCGGGCACTGGACCCAAGCCGTCCCAAGTCCGGAGGGAAGAGTCCAAAGTTTCCTCAGGCGAATTTCTCCCTCCGGACACCCACCCGCCGAGGCAAGCGCCGCCATCATTTCCTCGCGGGACTCCGTGTCGTCGATACCCCGCACCCGGATATTCCCGGNACGCGAGGGGCGACGGACTTTTACGTCTGTCCCCGCGAGGACCCCCTCCATTTTTGCAGCCAAGGCATCAGCCTTGGCTGCTATGTCTGGACCAGGGACCTGAATCATTAGGTCCCCGGTCATTGTTCGGCGTGGACGAACCTCCTGAATCCCTAGTGGTTCAGGACACCTTTTAACGGCCCCGGCGAGGTCGATCGAAGCGGTCGAAATCCGAGCCACCACGATTGCGGCAGTTGTTGGGGCCCGAAGCCTGACCCGCCGCTTTTTCTTCCTTGCCTTCTGGGGTGGTTCTCCCGCAGGAGGAGCCCTAGAGGCAGGTCGGGCCGCTGGGGCCGAGGTCCCAGACAAACCCGCCGCCTTCTGCTTGATCTTGCGGCCACCCACCTTGAACCACGTGTCCGTTTCCTTTGGGGCCGACGGACCCGGGTCCACAAATCTCTGTGGCGCTCGAGAGGACAAAATAGCCGAGGGACGGGTACCGGGCGTGGCCGTGGATCCCACCCTCCGCCAGAAACCAAGCGCGCACGCGCACCCGCCCCTTTGCGAGTGCACAGGGCTCTCTCACTTGCTCGTTCTGCCGCCGGAGCAGAGGGTACAAACGCGGCGAGTTTTGTGTNAATGAGAGCGCCGATCCTCTTGAGAAGATCGTCGGACACCTTCATCGGCGTCGCTACTGGAGGGAGAGAAGGCGGCATACGGACCTTGGTGTGCAAGGCAGTCATCTCCTCCCTGAGGAGCTTGACTTCAAGTAAAAGCTCCTCGTTCACTTTATAAACTTGCGGGAGGACCGGGGCCGTCCTCGCCGCAAGATTATCTTTGAGACNGGTGTATAGCGCATCCGCCACCATACGCCCGTCCCGTCCAGCCTCCCTAAAAGCCTTCACGTCGGTCTCTTTGAGACGCTTCGCGCAGCCCGCCACCTCATCACAGACCTCAACGGCCTTATAAATAAGGTCGATAAGGTCCATTGTTGAGCGGGTTTCACACTTCCGCTCAACATTACTCCCTCCTAATCTTTGACATGTCCGCCGAAGACGATAGACAGACGCAGTGTCAGAGGCTTGCCCCGACTCCGACATCGAGGTGGCGGTATGCTTCTTAAGGGGAGCCTTCGCGGCATCCACCGCCTGTCGCTTCAGGGGTAAGCACGCAGTGCGCAGAGCCTCGCGAGCCTTCCCAAGACCGACGTACTGGACGTGGGAGGGCGACCGCTGCCGTCTTTNGTGGCTGCTTGGGCCGCAGCCCAAGCAGCGAGTTTCTTCTCATCGGAAGGAGGGCGGTTATTGGCCTCGTCTCTGAAGGAAACCACCTCCATGTCCTCTCCTGGGAGAAGAGNCTCTAATGACTCCGTGGATAGCACGGAACCCACGAACAAAATTGACTCGAACGAGTCAAATTGTCTCAGCACAACCTGGAGGTAGCACCTTCCCTTCTTACGCAGCCTCACCTCGGGACTAGTCTTTGCAGACGNAGTATAGGTAGAAGAGCCTGCGGTGCACTCTTCCACCCGCCCGTCGTTGGATGACGACGCGGGGGCACCCGGGACACTAGCTCCCCCGCGCCAGGACCTGGCCGTCCGGTCGACCTGGTCCGGTAACTCCATACTTGTCTTCTTGTTCTGCTCCATTGTGGTAAGAAGAACGGTTTTATATCGGTCTTAGACCTGACCTAGGTCGGTTGCCGTAACCTGGCTAACCTGGCTAACGTGCCCGACTTGCCCGGGTTTGAGATCGAGATTTTCTTTTCCCTAGGCACACTTTTAGTCTGGCCGCTCACTGAGGACCTGTCCGGCAAGGGAGACCCTACCAGGAACCGAAGTTTCCGCCGCTATAGNCCNTCAGATCATCACGGCACTCAAGCTCAGGAACCACGTCAAGGTGGTGTGCTTCTCCCGAGACCGTGAAATCACTTTGTTTTTGTTACCCACAGTGGAAATGCAGTACGCACACCCCATCCCACCAAAGTGGGATGGGGTAATGTAGGACTCCCCCCACTAAAGCGCACCCTGGCGGGGTACACTCACTAAAACCCCTGGGATGGCCGTCTGCTGCCCATTTAGGTGCACTCCGGTACTACTTTTTGGGCATGACCCGGAGTGCACCGGTAGGCTTAGGGACAGGCATGCCTCCCTCTACGAATAGAGTAGCTAGCTCTTCCGCGGCCGGGGGAGGGGGCCGTAACCATTCCTCCGTCATCTGCAAGCCGAGTGCAATGAGGGAATTAAACTCCTCTTGGCCCCAAGTCAAACGCCAAAGCGGACTTGCCCCCTGACATAATAATGTTGACCTCTCTCAAACACGAGGGAAGCCTTCCCCCCACACACCGCCCGGTCACCGCCGAACCAAGCCTTAACTAGGGCTTAGAATATTTTGGAATGTGGCGGAGCTCAGAAATAAGGATAGGGATTTTTGGAAGGAGTTAAAGGAATGGGACGCAATGAGCCTATTGGAAACTCAGTTAGAAAAAAAGGATGGATGAAGATTGTAGGGAAGCTGCCGAAGAATTTCAAGTGGGAAGTACAGTGGGCTGGTAGGAATAATAGGAAGGGTGGGGCAATGGGAGGGATGTTGTTAGGAGTGAGGAGGGGGCTGGAGTCAAAAGAAGAAAAGAGTTGGGAAAGTAGGGAAGGGATAATGGTGAGAAGAGTGAGTATAAGGGGGGAGTGGTGGAGGCTTGTGGGAGTGTACACACATAAACGGAGAGATTGAGGGAAAATTGGAGAAAATGAGGGAGTGGATGGAGAGAAAGAAGGAAAAAGTGTGGACAATAATNGGAGAAGATTTTAACGCAAAGACGGAGGAGAAAGGTGGGGAAGTACGGGGGGAAAAGAAGAGGAGGAAGAAATCAAAGGATAAAATTTCAAAGGATAAAGTAGTGAACTCAGAGGGAATGTTATTAATAGAGAAAATTGAGGAATTGGGGTAAGTAATATGGAACGGGGACATAAAGGGAGACGAGAAAAGGGAATGGAATTATACAGGGGGGAGAGGGAAGTCAGTGATTGACTATGTGATAAGGGAAGTGGAAATAAAGGAAAAGATTGAGAGGATGGAAATAGGGGACCAGATAGATTCGGAGCATCATCCGGTGGGGATCTGGATCAAAGGTAAAAAAAGGGTGGGGAATGGAAAGAAGAAGGGAAAAGGAAAGAAAAGTGGAATAAAAAAGATATTTTGAACGGAAGAGGGAAAGAGGAAGTAGGTAGAAGAAACGCAGAAAGAGATGAGGGATGAAGGAAGGGAAGTGGAGGAGGAATGGGAGGATATGAAAAAGAGAATAAAAAGAGTGTTGGGGGTAGGGGAGGTGGGTAGGGTAAGAAATGGGTGAAGGGGGGTGATACTCTATTGACCACAGTACGATTCGACACCGCTCGATTCGACACAGATTTATTCGACACCA
>NW_018021475.1:13537-18135 GCF_002006095.1 Pseudomyrmex gracilis
AATAAATCTGTGTCCAATAATTTTGTGTCCAATAATTTGGTGTCGAATCGATCGGTGTCGAATCGTACTGTGGTCAAACGGAACACGCCCGGTGAAGGGGGTGGTGGGATGAAGAGTGTAGGGAGAAAACAAAGAGAGTAAAGAGGGGATTGAGAAAGTGGAGAGAAGGGAGGAGGTGTAAGGAAAGATATAAAGAAAAGGAAAGAGGATATAGGGTAATGTGTGATAGAAAAAAGAAGGAAGAGAATAAGGTATGGAAAGAGGTGGTTAAAAGAGCGAAAACAGTGGGGCAGGTGTGGAAAGTGGTAAATAGGGAAAGAAAAAAGAGAAGGGGAGAAGGAAGGAAGATAGAGGTAGAGGAATGGAAAAGATACTGTAAGGGATAGTTGGGGGGGGGTGGACTGGAAAGTGGAGAGAGGTGAAAGGGAAATAAGGGAGAAGGGAGCGGAGAGGTTAAGAAAGGAAGAAGTAGTAAAGGCGATTGGAAAGTTGAAGGAAGGGAAGGCAACAGGGGGGATGGTATACCGACAGAGGTGTGGAAATTTGGAGGGAGAAATATGCAGGACTGGGTGTGGAATGTGTGTGGGAGGATTTGGGTAGGTGAGGGGTGGATTGATGAATAAAGCGAGGGGATAGTGATACCGGTGCTAAAGAAAAGGGAGGGTAATAAAGTGGAGGATTACAGGGGAGTGACAGTAGCGGGGACGCTTTATAAGGTATATGCGGAGGTACTGGCGGAGAGGTTGAGGAAGGAGGTGGAGAGGAAAAAATTGATGCCGGAAAATCAGGCGGGTTTCAGGAGGGGGAGCAGGGTTATGGATAATATATACGTGGTGAATTATTTGGTGGGCAGGAATTTGAGTAGGAAGGGGGTAAGTTTAGCATTGTTTCTGGATCTGAGGGCGGCATTTGACAGGGAGTTATTATTAAGCTCAATGAGGGAAAGGGGTGTAAGGGAGGGATTAGTGAGAAGGTGTGGGGAGTTACATAGGGAGACAAGAAATAAGGTGAGAACAGGGGGAGAGTTGGGGAACAAATTTTGGACGAGTAGGAGGGTGAGGCAAAGGTGTCCGCTGAGCCCGTATCTATTCAACTTTTTGACGGCGAATATGGAGGATTGTCTGGTTAGGAATGGTTGAGGGGGTAAAGGTAAGAAGTAAGAGAATTTATGTTTTGGCTTATGCGGATGACGTGGTGTTGCTAGCGGAGGAAGAGGAAGAGATGAGGGAAATAATGAGAGGGTTGGAAAAATATCTGATGAGGAAGGGTTTAGAGGTAAACGTTCAGAAGACAAGAGTAATGAGGTTTAGGAAAAAGGAGAAAGGGAGAAAAAGTTAGAATGGTGGTGAAAGAGAGAGAGACTGGAGGAGGTGAGGGAGTTTAAATACTTCGGATACGTGTTCCAGAAAAATGGGGAGAGGGAAGCGCACATAAAAGAAAGAATGAGGAAAGAGGCGGCGATACTGGGTCAGGTGTAAGGGATTGGGAAGAGAAGGTTCAGTGGGGATTTGAGTAGGAGGTTGTGGTTGTTCGACGCTCTGGTTAGTCAGTGGTAGGATATGGGGTGGAGATCTGGGGATGGAGAGAGTGGGAAGGAGTGGAGAGGTTGCAGAACAGATATTTGAGATGATTGTTGGGGGTAGAGTGGAGGACTCCGGGGTATATGGTGAGGGAAGAAATGCAGAGGGATTTGGTAAGGGGAAAGGCGGGGCAAAGAGCCTGGATGTTTGAGGAGAGATTGGAAAGAGGGGAGGGTAGCAAGATAGCAAGGCTGTGTCTAAAGGAAATCAGGGATAGGGAGGGGAGTGGGGAGGGGGTGTCTGAGTGGGAGAGGGATAAGATTAAGTACTATGAAAGAGANGAGTAAGGTTGGCGGAGTTGTGGGAAGGAGAGGAAGCAGGGGAATGGAAAGCTTGGGTGCTGATAGAAAAGGAGAGGATGATGCAGAGAGAGGAGAGGTGAAGAAGAATTGAGAGCTTGAGGTATAATAAGTGGTACGGGAGGATTAAGAAGGAAGAAGTGCCGGGATATTTAAAAAACCAATGGGAGGAGAGCAGGTGTCAGAGGGTGGCGAGATTTAGATTGGGAAACGAGATGAGGAAAGGAAGGTACTGGAAAAGGGAGAGTGAAAGGATGTGTAGGATGTGTAGATTGGTAGAAGAGGGTTGGAGGCACGTGTGGGAGGATTGTGGGGCATGTGGGGCGGAAAGAAATTGGGAAGATATGATTGAGGTAGTCTTGGGGGAGGAGGGAGAGGGAGAAAGGTGGTTAAGGAGGCTGGAAGAATATAGGGAAAGGGAAAAGGGGACAGGGCCGTGGAATGGGGAGGAGTGATTGGATAGGGAGTGGTGGGGGTTGAATGAAGGAATGGAAATGGATGTATGGAATAGTGTGACTGTGAAATTGAGTAAATGCAATGGAAGGATGTCTGGGAGTCCATGGCTGTGTAGATGATTAGTGTTAACTGCCGGAAGGGGAGGTCCAAATAGCGTAGAGTAGGGTTGCGAGTGTGTGTGTGTGTGTGTGTGTGTGTGTGTGTTATAGCATAGATAAGTTAGTTGTAAGAATAGTGTAAGATTTTTATTTGTATTTGGTTTTTTTGTAACCCTAAGAGGAGTCAATAAAACTATATAATCTAATCTTTTTTTTTGTTATCGAGGGGAAATGCGTTACGCATACCCGGGCCCTTCGGGGGAAGAAACCCAAGGTATGTGGGACTCCTTTGAAAGAAAAGGTATACCCACTAAAACCCCCCCGTGATCCATCAGCACTTAGAGAGAGGGTGGCTGCCCAGAGGCACTTACTTCGCCCCTCCCTCTTTTATGCCCCAACAGCTGTTGCTGTTGACTGCCTTACTTATTCGGGGCGAGAAACCGAGACCACACCGCATTTTATCCCACACTTCGGATCTTATCCCACACTCCGTGCAGCTGCGTGATGGCCGAGAATGACCCCCGCCATTCTCTTCTTGCAGCCTACCTTTGTCCTGGCTTTCTCCCTTCCATCCCCCTTCCAAAGAGAAGGCAAGGTATAGGAAATAGGGAGAAGAAGAACGGGACATTGCTCCCATTGGTGCGTTGTTGGTGCACTCTAAACTTGCCAGGGGCAAATTTCCGGCAATATAAACTCATTATCTACAAATGCTGAGCCTGTCGCACCTTTTCGGCCTCTTCCTTCGCAGACGTCACTGCTTCACAAAAAGCAAGCAATGCCCGCCAACACTCCTTGTCCCTAACCATCCGCTCAACCACAGATGACAAGGACAAGTCTTGGCCCATCACTGCCGTGAGCCTTATCCTCTCCCTAAGCCACGCAGGGCACTCCGCCAGAGTGTGCTGAGCGGTATCGACCTCAACCTAACCACAATGGTAGCAGAGAGAGGATCTAATCTAATCTAATCTAACCTCAGGTTCGATTGACGAGTTGCAAAAACGACTCAAAACCTTTGTTGATCGTAACCTGAGCGTATTTTTCGACGAAAGCGGCATCGGTGAACAGAGCAAAATACCGATCCTGACCAATCCTACCACGACATCACCTCCACAACTGGGAGAGACCATGAACCTGGTCCGAAAGTGGGGTTGTCGGTTTACCGGGAAAGATCCCTTTGCTTTTCTCGAACGCGTCGAGGAGCTACGAAGCGCATACGGGCTCACTCACGAGCAGATGTTCCGGTGCTTGCTCGAACTGATCTCCGAGGAACCACTATTATAGTATCGTAACAACCGCGAGTCCTGGGAGACCTGGGAAGACTTTATATCTACGGTTTGCTTAAGTTACCCCCCCCCCACGATAATACGGCATTAGACCAAGAAATACGAGACCGGATACAAAAACCAGACAAACCATTCCGGGCCTACACGACCGAATTACAGACAATGATGCGTCGTCTCGGGGGGCTAAGCTTTTCTCAGCAAATCAACCGCATATATGAAAATATGCAACCGACCTACCGCCGGTATATACGACGCAAGGAAATTAAACAAGTCTGGAAGCTAATTCGCCGCGTGANCAAACACGAAAGCATTGAGCGCGCCGAGGCCGAATATAACACGCGGTTGGCAAGTAAAAAAAGTAACGCCGGGGCGTGCCAGAGCAAAAACAGTAAAAATGACACGGCCATGATCAACCCGACTTATAAAAAGGCCGATTGCTGTTGGAATTTCGGCCAACGCGGACACCGGAAGTCCGACTGTAAACGGCCGTTTCAAAAATTTTGCTCAACATGCGGGAAGACCAACGTTTTACCACGTGACTGTCACCCGCCGGGAAACGGGCAAACAGCCGGGGTAGAAAACGACTAGGCCCAAACGACATAACAATTATATACAACCCAAGACCGATGACCACGGTAAACCTCTTGNAGCGAGATTTTTCTGCGCTGTTAGACTCCGGTTTTGTATGTTTATTCGTGAACATGACGGCCGGGGAACATTTCCGCGCTCGCGAGTATCAACCCCGGGGTACCGATCGGGTGACACTCTATTGACCACAGTACGATTCGACACCGCTCGATTCGACACAGATTTATTCGACACCAAATTATTCGACACCCTACGATTCGACACGAAATTATTCGACACCGTACGATTCGACAC
>NW_018021475.1:18161-22580 GCF_002006095.1 Pseudomyrmex gracilis
ATTCGACACCGTACGATTCGACACCAAATTATTCGACACCGTACGATTCGACACCAAATTATTCGACACCGTACGATTCGACACCACATTATTCGTTCCCGCCCGGATACCGGCTTATATCCCCGAGTCAATCACTCTGTGATTGGCCGAGGAAACCCAGGCGACATCCGTCCTTCGAAAAGTGCAAAGCAAACCATTGCATCTTTTCGGCTGCATGTGCGACCTTNGACCGGTGCGTCCTTGTGCACGCGGTCGCAAATCGCTCCGTGACTGCTGACTGAACATCCGTGCCGGATTCCAGTCCCTCGTTTAACGTAACATTAAACCTAGTAACCAAACCCCGAATTTACTTGATATTGCTTACTATACAATACTTAACACATAACTTAATATACACATAATATGTAACTTATAACATCCTTCCCCCGTTGGAAAATAAAAACTGACAGGGGAGGTTTTTCTTGCAGTTATTACATACTGAGTTTTAAAGAAGTGTGGTTGCTACCCCCTCAATGTGGGGTCTTCGATCCTTGCACTTGTGTTNTAGCTATGAAGATCAGAGCTTACTTATATCATCAACAAAATGTACCCGTCGTATTGTTGTTGTTGCGCGGTTGTTCTTTTATTTTTAATTACGATATATATTATAATGGCTATTCTTAACGGTATTGTTATTGCACTTATGCTTGTGGGATATACAAAATACGGTTGTTTATAAAATTCTTGATCAAAATTGTTATAGTTTCTTGTATCTGATTACTTATTGTCTGCAATTGTGTTTTGATGTTTGTCAAATTTTGTAACTTTACTCCGTCAAACGCGTGTATGTTTTGTGGTACGGTTCCGTTTGTTTGTGTAAGTGTAATATTAAACCGTGGTAAGTACGTATTAATTTGTGCATGTTCTACTACTGNTTTAGTGTTGATAAAAATATCTTTGGTTGAAAACCCACACTGATTCGTNAGTATTACTTCTCCAACTCCCGCCAAGGTCTCCGTCCTATCGGGTCTTTTTTCGCATTTGAAGTTACAGACTGCTCGCCCAACATAGAATACAGCCATTTACGTNCTTGTTGCGACTGAATCCAAATAGTGTGGTTGGACGTTTCATACGTCGTCCTACAATTTGAATAGTTGTTTAGTTCGTGTACATACTACTGTGATCAAAAAGTAAGGTAAATTTGTTTATAAAATGTAAATTCTTTATTTATTCATCCAAATCAATTTCATCTTCTTTAAAGTAATCCCCCCCAGATACAATGCACTTATGCCAATGCTTTTTCCAGTCCTCGAAACAGTCGGAATAGTCTTTTTTTGGTATAGCCTTCAAGACCTTCTTCGATTCGGTTTTTATCTCCTCAATCGTGTCAAAACGGCGTCCCCGCATTGGCCTTTTGAGTTTGCTGAACAGCCAGAAGTCGCACGGAGCCAAATCAGGCGAATACGGTGGTTGCGGAACGATATGAGTCGAGTTTTTGGCAAAAAAGTCGCGAAGAACCAATGCAGTGTAAGCCGCGATTTTGGCACCAATCGAGACTTGACGTGTTTAAGACACAAAACATCCTTCAAAATGGTTTGGGCTGAGCCAAATGATATTCCAACACTATCAGCGAGTCTCTGATTGTCAATCGACGATTTGCAAGCACCAAATCTTTGATTTTTTGGACGTGGCCCTCGTCGGTAGACGTTGATGGTCGTCCAGAGCGTGGTTTGTCTTCAACGCGTTCTCGGCCCGCTTTGAACTCGTTGTACCACTTATAAACGTTTTTTTGTGCCATAGTTTGATCATCAAAGGCCTTCCGCAACATTTTCAACGTGTCCGCACAAGAATATTCGTTCCGCAGACAAAATTTGATGCAAGTTCTTTGCTCAACAAAATCACCCATTGTAAAAATCNAACAATTCACTTTTGATTGTTTACAAAAACACGTGTAACTCGGAGATAATTAAACCTTTTGACAAACAGACGCTTGGCAAATATTATAGACAGTCCTACCAACCTAGGAAAAAAAAATTACCTGCCTTCCTAATGCCCGGGAGTTTTAAATGACAATTTCACCTTANTTTTTGATCACAGTAGTATGCCTGTATCTTGCATGGCGAACTGGTCTGCACCTTATAAAGTGTCATTACGCTACCGCAGATGTAATGACCCTGAACATTTTTACACTTTGCTAGTTGATCCTGTGACAGTAACGCATATGTCTGTCGGTTGCTGTCTATTGCNATAAGGGCATGTCAAATGCGCGCCACTGCAAACACGTTACCGTGCACGTGTATCGGGAAGAGTATTACGTTACAGATATCGTGCACCACGGCATGCACCAACGGTACGTTCATTACTATGAAGACATCCGACCCCTTGCAGTACANAGCAACCGTTACAATTTCCTTTATTTTTACCCAATTTTCTACTGTAATCTGGAATGGAAAGCGTAAATCACCTCGTAAATAGCCGTTTGTGTCGCGTACACTTTGTATTATTTGTTCAATCAGAATGAATTCTAATTGTGTAAGTTTGTCATCTGTTTTTGTTATAAGGTTTATTATTTTTTTATGTCTGTTTCTACTTGTTGTAATATATTTGTGACGGATAACAGATGTTTGTTCAAAAGATTTCCTCGGTTTTATCTATTTACCGACGCCATTATTTGCGACACGGAGTTTGCTAGCGTTTCTTCGTTACTTTGGATTATGTTTTCCACCCCGTCCAGATGTCCTATGGTTGCGTTTAACATTTTTAGAATTTTTATTGCATGTTGTTTGGCTGTCTGTCTACTTTCTATTAAGTTGATGTGATCAGTAATCGCTTTCTCGTCATTTGCATCCATCGTACCAAAGAGTTGTTTTGCTATCAAAACGACTCCATTGACTAGTCCTTTACGCTTTCGTAACGAAAGCCCTACTATTACTCTAATTTGTTGGAAAATTTGAGTTACCATTTGTTCTCTACTTTGTAGTTTGGAATAAACGTCTTCACAGCTTACTTTGTTAGTGTCACGGATCTCTACACTTGCGCACATTTTTCCCGTAACCTGTATTATTTTGTGTGCTTGTTCTAATCTTTTTCCAATGCCGATGTTTCTAATTTAACTACTAATTTCCATTTTTCGTCAGTTCTTAACAGTGTTTTTTGTTTTTTGAAGTAGAGTCCGGGATTGTGTTGAAACCGCGTTACCGTATACCCGGATGGTTCNATCTCGCTGTTTGTTGTTTGGGCGGAGATCGATGTGCAGATTATGAACAAACCTCTGTAAGGAGAAAATACCGTGATGTTTTAAACGTTCGGTTTTGTCACGTTAGTTGGGCTCAGAGTATCGTTTTTCTGCGAGTGTTGTCTGTTTTATCTCTAGTCTCCGTTTTCTGTATCATTTTTCTGCTTACGTTAGAGTTTCTGTTGTTCTTGGTTGCTTGTAGAAATGAGTCTCGTCAGTTGCATTCTGTCCTCGGAATAGCTGTTTGCGTTCTGTCCGTATAAAACTAATAAAAAAAAGTTTTTTATTAGTATCATGGCTCATCCGATTGTTAGCGGCCCCTTTTTCGTAGTTTGCGGTGTTGAGATCTCGTGGCCTCGAATTTGTGATTGGTGTTGTGACCATGACCCCATCATCACCCTGGTTTCGAGTGAATTCTGTTTTATTTGTTGAGCGGCCGCCACCCAGGTCGTCCACATCGTATCTCACCACTCTCATCACGGGGACCACATCCCGCGGATAGCCGACGGGCCAGGCATGACCCGTTACCGGCCCGTTGAGAACCCGGGTTGCTCGTTCTGCGAGTTGGTCGAGCGGCCAGTGGCATGCCACGGATNTGTGCGTCGCCAGTTCGTGGACGACATCCTGTCGACCTCCGAGGAGTGCGGTTTGTGCCGGTCGGTTGTTGTGGATTAGATAGCAGGAATGGCGCATTACCCCCATCGCGGCACGGATGAGACCCCTCAGAGGGATCCCGCGTAGGTAAACCTCGACGAGGCCGATCTGTAAGTTTTTAGTTTTCTATATAGTGCTTTAATCTATTGGCATGCACCCGTATTGAGCGTCTCCCCTTTTTTACTGCGTATATTACGTCGGAAATTTTTTCACTTATCACATACGGGCCTATCCATAACGCCTCAAGCTTTTTTGATCTTCCCCGTCTTACTGTTTTGTCGAATTGGAGAACTTTATCCTCCACCCTGAACTTTACCGCGTGTGCTCGCTTGTCATATTGTTTCTTCGCGTTGGTTTTTTCCAATCTCAAGTTTTCTCTTGCTATTTTGTTTGCGGCGCGTATTTTTTCTTTTAGCTCGTAGGCTTCGATATTATAACGCATTGCGGGTGATTTTGTTAACGTTGTCGGAAGTTCTGCTTATNGTCCGTACACCAGCTCAAACGGTGTGAATCCTGTTGCCATATGTGGTGTTGTATTATACGCGAACATA
>NW_018021475.1:23914-26607 GCF_002006095.1 Pseudomyrmex gracilis
TTGCTGTTCCGCGCCCCATGCGAACTTTACTTCCTTACGCGTTAATTGTGTCAAAGGTTTCGCTATTTTTGAAAATTTCTCAATAAATTTGCGGTAATATCCTGCTAAACCAATAAACGCTTGCATGTCTTTTAAGTTTTTCAATACAGAAAAATTTTTTACCGCGTTTACCTTAGATGAATCGGGTAGAATACCGTTTTCTGTTATAATATGTCCTAAATATGTGACTTCTTTTCGTAGGAATACACATTCATCGGGCTGTAATTTTAATTTATTTTCTNTTAATCGCTTTAATACTTCTTTTAGTCTTTTATTATGTTCATCGAGACTTGCTCCATAGATCACTATGTCGTCTAAGTAGACNAAGCATTTAATTCCTTGTATTCCTACCAATATCGTATTCATTAATCGTTGAAACGTGGCGGNTGCATTTTTTAATCCGAACGGTATTTGGTTGTACTCAAAGTGTCCATATGACGTGGAAAATGCCGTTTTTTGTGTATCTTCCTTTGCCAAAGGTATCTGATGGTACCCCGAGACAAGGTCCAGAGTAGAGAAATACTTGGCATTTCCTAGCTGATCTAGAATATCGGTTATGTTTGGAAGAGGAAATGAGTCTCCTACCGTNACGTCGTTTAGCTTCCTAAAATCGATTACGACGCGTAATTTTCTTACTCCGGACGCGTCTAACTTTTTNATCACTACCAACAGTGGCGCGTTCCACTGACTCGTACTATGCCTAATTAAACCATTGTCTAACATTTCGTGTATTTGCTTATCTACTTCTTGCTTGTGTGTGTCCGGTAGCCTGTACGGTAATCGTTTATAGGTCGGGTGTCCGTCTTCGTCGGTATGTAATGTGACATTGCGTCAGTGCAGGTCAGTGTCTCTCCGGGTAGATGAAACACATCGCTATACTCCTCGAAAATTTCTTTTAACTGTCTTTCTTCTTCCTTATTTAAATGTTGTATACGTAGTGAGGCTTTTACTAACTCTTGTCGCTCTATTTCTAATTTTTCTATCTCTATCTTGGCGACTTGTGCTTCCGCCTCTTGCTAGTCTATCTGTAGCTTNTCTAGTACTACATGCGGCATGCGCATTCTCACCTCTTTCTCGGTGGTATTTACTATACTCACGGGGCATACGTTGTTCTCGGGTTGCACTAAGCAGTTCTCGATAAAAATTCCTGATTGTGCCTNTTTTGCTTGCACGATACCCGCATGGTTTACACTTGTAAACACTCTTGTTATTGTTTCACATCGCGGTGGTAGGGTTATCGCGTGATACGGGTAAAAAATCATCGTTTCCTTTTTTATCTTCAGTTTTNCTTTTTTATGATTTGGTATCGCGTGATATTTTTTAAGAGAATTGTTTCCTAATATTCCTTGGTAAGTTATCGAAAAATCATTTTTTACCACGTAAATTAGACGCATTGATTTTTTATTTTTTAANTGAATTGTCGCGTTAAATTTGTCTATTACGCGCGTGGTATGCCCTGTCACTCCGGTTAGTTTCATTTTTTATTTTTCTACTAGAGTCTTTCCTTTTAGATATTTCACTTTTATTAATGATATGGTAGCTCCCGTATCGTAAAGTAATTCGGCCATGCCTCTTTTTGTTTTGACTATCGGGATGCTTACCAAATCCAGGCTAGCTTGATTACTTTCCATTGCCGTAACATGAAGCTTGGCTGCCTCTATTGCCTTGGTCGTTTTTTCGTGCTCGTATTCGTCATCGCTGCTNGACAAGTCACGATTTTTGCACGTGTTCACTTTTTTTTGTCATATTTGACTAACCTTTTTTNCTTTTCCCCTTTTTCTAGTCCTTTCTTAATTTTTCCGTTAAGTAACCAGCACTCATCTCTTTTATGCCCCGCCTTTCTGCAATAACTGCAATAATTTTCTGTTGCATTTATCCGTCGCCCTTCTGGCTTCGGAAAATTGCTTTTGCTTGAGCGACACTCTCGCCCATAATGTCCAGCTTTTTCGCACTTATAACAATTATTGTTTTTACTATTATTATTATTTCGTGCTTGTGGCGACACACGACTTTTANTGGTTCCGGCGGCTTTCTCTTCCGCACCTGCTTTTGCTATCGCTTCTCGAAGCGTTTTATAGCTTCGCAATCGCACTATTACTTTAAGGTCATCCCTTAACCCTATCTGGAAATGATGCAAGGCTTGCTTTTTGATCGTTTCTAGTATCGTCCGTTTTTGCTCGTTTGTTCTCGGTTTTCCCTCAATCATGGATTCATAGAGCTCCATGGCAAGTTGGTTTACGCGTTGTCCAAATGTTAACGCATTTTCCCCTGTTTTTTGCTTTAAAAAACTAAATTCGATTTGTAGTTCTGTCGTGCTTTTTTTCGCGGAGTACGTGGTTTTTATTTCGTATTTTAGTTGTTTGAAACTATGAATGTCCTGCGTTTCAAAGTTTAGTAAGGCCTGGCCGTTTAGTTTTGTGCACAGTATTGCTTCTAACAACGTTNGTTCGTTTATCGGGTTAATATTTTTTAATAAATGAAACAATCGGGTAGTAAGAGCCGTTTGCAGAATGTTATGCAGAATGTGCTTAAATATATGTATATATACATACACATATGCGATGAAATAATTTTTTTCCTCCATATAGGATGCGGGATTTGCATCACGTATATGTAGAGGACCCCGTATACCCCCCTACCTAATTTTAAAATAT
>NW_018021475.1:31907-33414 GCF_002006095.1 Pseudomyrmex gracilis
ATTATTTCATCGCATATGTGTATGTATATATACATATATTTAAGCACATTCTGCATAACATCCTGCAAACGGCTCTTACTACCCGATTGTTTCATTTATTAATTTAAAGACTTCAGAGCCCGAAGAAATCTTCTTCTTGTTCATTATTAATTTAATATTTTTTATTGCGTAAGTACNCGCACTTAAAAACTCGCGTAACTGCGTCTGTGATTTGCCGTCAAACACTGCTATCATGGCACGCGCTTCCTTCAACAACATATAATCGCTCAAGTGCGCGGTTTAATTTCGCACGTCCGCCGCCGTCCGTCCGTGCGTCACGTCTAACGCGCTATCGCGTTNTCGCGTTACGTCGTCGGCCCTTGCGCGGCGCCTAGACGGTTTATCGTCCTCGAACACCTGCGAGGTACAACGCCGAACCACTTGCCGTCTCAGACCCTGCACTTCCGTTTGCAACTCTCGGAAGGCTTGCATTAACTCACGAATTAATAGCGTACTTGAGGAGTCATCGGGNATTCTGGTTGCCCCCGCGACCTCGACCGCGGATCCACCCGGGCCCGCCGCGCCCTAAAGAGGTTGTCTACCTCTTAATTCGTTGCGCATTCTGTCTATTTCTTTGTTTACGTCGGCTTGTGTCTGACGCACTCTCTCGAGCCGTTCGTCCAAAGAGTCGTTCGGTGCGTGAGCCATTTCTGTACAAAACTTGTTCGGGTCAAATATGCTACTATCGTACGACGTTAACGAAAACTCTCCGTGTTCGGATACGTTATGCGTCGTCTACAATGAGAATTTTAGCCGTAAGACTTAAGCTTTAAGTCTTAAGCTGTAAGTATAAGGCGTAAGCCGTTAAGTTGTAGTGTCTACAATAAACTTCGGAAACTCAAAGTTGTAAGTCTTAATGACTACAAAAAACCAATCAGAAAGCAGATGAGGAGTATATTACTAGAATTTGACAAGTACTTTTGTTCACTACTTTTTTAAATTACTATTTTTTAATAGTGTAACTTTGAACTTAATATTGATTTGTTAAAAATAATTAGTGACTATAATTTAGCCGTGTGAGCCAAGCTTATCGATGCTAACAGTAATAGAAAAAAAAGGTGANGTAAAATAGTGTGAGAAGTGCGCATTTATAAACTATGTCATCATGGAAGAAGATGATTTAATATCAAATTAATAATGAAAGAAGAATAAGATTCTTCGGGCTCGGGAACTTTTAAAATAATGAATGAATTAACATCGGGTTATTCGAGCCGGTTTGCAGGATGTTGTGCAGAGAATGTGCTTAAATATATATATATGCATACACATATATTTAATGAAATAATTTTTTTCCCTCATATATGATATTTCCCTCATATATTCCCTCATATATTCCTTCATGATTTAATATTTTTTCTCGTCGCATTTGCTTGGATGCAAGCATCTTATTTATTACTACGTAAACGACATAAAAGTAGAAATCGAAGGTGGTGGATGCTACCAGACAAACGAGAGAGATCTCATTTGG
>NW_018021475.1:34532-40092 GCF_002006095.1 Pseudomyrmex gracilis
AAATTTTTCCTTTACGATTGAATCTCTTGCGACCATATGCAAGAAAGAACTTGATCGGAATTGCACAAAAAGTTTTCAATTATAGACTTTCAAGGGCACGACGTGTTATTGAAAACGCTTTTGGAATTTTCATAACTAGGTGAGATCATTAGATTTGTTTCTTATAACTGAACTTTATACATTAAAAATGAAACAGATTAATATTTAAATGTTCAAAAGAAAAAGAAGAAAAGTGAATTAGTATAGGAAATTCAGTTATAAAGAACTCATAGTTTGATATTTGATGCTTTCGCGGTGTGTAGTATTAGTTTGTAATAAGCTACTTTGATTTCTATCATGAAATAATTCTATTGATTAAAAATCAATGCATATAGTGAGATANTTTTGATATTAGATGGAGAGTGCTTAGAACTACATTAGCTTTGCATCCAGACAATGTGGAGGCTATAATATCTGCTACAATCTGTTTACACAATTTCATCATGAAAAAAGAAGAACACATTATTGGATTTCAACCATATTGTCCAACTGGTTATGTAGATTATTATGACAACAGTGGAAATGTCGTTCCTGGTTTGTGGCGAGATGAGAACATTCCTGGATGTGTAACACGACTCAATCAGATGGGATCTAATCGTGCTGCCACAATTGCAATGAAGCAGCAAGATACAATAGCTGCATATTTTATTTCAAATCAAGGACAAATTCCTTGGCAATGGGAAGTTATAAAAAGGTGTCGCATACAAAATGGTTTTTAATTGGGTAAAGAATTCAAAAGATGTATAAAACTAATTTTTTTTATTAAATAATAAAACTAAAGTTAATTTTACTAATATTTATTTTGTTGTACAAAATATGTAAATAAACTTATTGTAAATAACATGTATATATTTTAATATTTACCTTCAACAAGTGTTAACAATTTTTTTCTTTGGCATATTGGTAGAAAAACTAAATAATAGTATATAATACGTATTACAATAAATCANTCTAAACAGTTTTACAGTACTTGTATGTAAGATAAAATAATCAATCATATATCACTATTCATATGTAATGTCTAATAAATGCATATTTATATATCAAACTACGAATATTAGCTGTAAGCATTATTGTTGCATAATGACTAATCTTTAAAAATAAAATTATAAGTAAAAATTTTATCTTAATACTTTAGACAAAAACAAAAGTAGTTTAGTTTCAGAAATGTTGCTTTATCAANAATAATACAAAGATTAAATTATATTAATTTAATTAATTTAATTATATTAATTATACTATAATTATAAGTATAATTATAGCATTCTATAAAAAAAACTTAGCATCTATTAAAAAAACACCTTTTAAAAATGAGAAAGACATAAAAACAGTATTACAAAATACAAAAACTTAGCATATGATAACAAGCTAAAATAACGAAAAAGAAAGTTAGGATCTTTTTGTACTGAGAAACTAAAATAACGTAAAATAAAGTTAGAATCTTTTTGTACTGAGAAACACAGCCATATATAAAGACTATTTTGTATGTTGAAAATATTAGCACTCAGTAACCCTAGCCTAGCGATTATTTTGTGTGTAATTTGAGATTACTTGCATGACTGCCATGAAACAGGTCAATTGCTGTTCATTTGGTATTTGTTTCATTGCTTCAGCTATTGTTGTGATATACGGATGCTGCTGCTTAACAGTAGCACGATTCAAATATGCCGTTGCCATTACATTGAGAGCGTGTGAAGATTGGCACAATACATTCTCTATTGTTTCCGTTGTTTTCTGTTTCTTTACTGCAAATCGATCTACAGNTGGCACGACTTTCTTTTTCTGGATTTTGCTTGTTTCAGTAACAATGTCTGTAGCTGTCTGTTTTTGCTCTATATTATTCACATACTCACAGTCAGATACGTTATTCTCAGAGTCATTTGAAATAACAAATAATTGCTGGTCTGAAATTGGTGATGCAATACTATCTACTGATAAAGATTCATCTTGTGAAAGATTGTTAGTGTTATCATCTGAACATGTCAGTANATCTGTAGAACTCCATACATTATTTGATGATAACGGTCTCGACATTGTCTTCACTGTCTCTGTAGAGTCTTCAGTGATCTCTATTGAAGATCTTGTAATACTTTGTGCCATACTTTTTTTTTGCTGAGATGTTGTTACAGAGCTGCGTGACCTGTACAGATAGAAATGTTGAGACTGTAGCAATAAGGTATTCTTCATAGACAACAATATACTTGCATTCGATGTGCAATGTGTGGTGCCAGAAAAGACATTTGCTTGAAGTAGACNCACATTTTTGACATTTTGCTGCCTGAACCACTAGGTTGACCTGCTTTCATTTCCCGCAATTTCTTAGTGAATGTATTGCNAAGACTAATCCAACGATTTTCTGCTTGCTCTCCTAATGTTACCAACATTAAAATATTTTGTTAATAGGGATTAACAAAATTATATTAATTACATATTTTGTAAATAATTATTAACAACTACTATTTATCAAAATTAAAGTAATATTTAAGCAATACTTTACCTGTACANTTAAGAATCTCTCCAATACTTTTCCACATTTCAAACTTCAGGTCTTTATTCTTGTNATCTTTTAATGTTTTATCATAAAGCATTGAATTCTCTCTTACAAGACAAATTAAAACTTCATCATTGATATTTTCTTGTGATATCTCACTAAAATCTATATCAACGTTTGGATCCATCATGAAAGACTGTCAACGTCAACTACCATGTTTTGATATCTGCATACTTTTGTCTCGCTTCTGATTGGTCATCATAACAAGCTCAACTGTAAGCCGTAAGTTTTTAGCCGTAAGAATTGAAATTTTGCCAATTCGCTTGAGGATTAAGATTACGGCTAAAGTAAGGCGGGAAAGTCTTACAAACAGAAGTGACGTCACAAATTACGGCTTAAAACTTACGTCTTACGGCTTAAATTCTCATTGTAGACGACGCATTACTCAGAGTCCCACTAACGTAAGGCCTCTGTCTTTTCGGGCCAGGGTTTACTAGAGGAAGTAAACTCTTGTCTATGTCAAACGGAAACTCGCGGCTTACAGTAATATTCTCCTGTGCTTTGCTACCACTCGTGCTATCACTTTTGCTTTCGAACTCGAGCGCTAAGTTTNGTCGGACTCTACCGGACCCTTTTACCTCGCGTGATTCCCTACTGTGATACGGATCGCTTTGTGTCTCTCTGACTTTTAATTGCGGTAAGGTTCACCTTGCTGGTTCTGAATGAAGCCACGATGCGTTCCGAGTCGCGCCCGGTACACTAAAACTAGGCAAATCTAACTTAAATTCGCTTACGTGCAACAGTGTTATTTTATCCGGTGGTTCTGTCACTGACTTGTTACGTTCGCTCATAAAGGAAATTTTTTTGACTTACAGTAACAGCCGCATTTCGCCTTACGCCAATGTACGCTACCGGTGTCGGTTGTTTCTGCCGCCGTTGACGCGTTGCCCCGCCGTCGCTCTACAGCTCTCCGTCGATCGCTCGTTCTCCGTCGCTCGCTCGTTCTCCGTCGATAGCTCGTTTTCCGTCGATAGCTCGTTCTCCGTCGCTCGCTCGTTCTCCGTCGATGGCTCGTTCTCCGTCGCTCGCCGCTTGGTTTGCCGCGGCGGCTTGCCGCTTACTGCTTTCGGCTACTTGCTGCGTTGCTCACAGCTGGTTCTATTAGGTTCTGATCCTTGTGATCAAAACCCCCTTTGTCTCGGCGACTCCTGTCACCTAACAAACTTTTCCTTGCATGCACTTGACTTGTGCGTTGCCGGTTCNTTCAACCGCTTGGGTTTACTGCAGAGTCGGAGTTATCTCGCTTTNGCTCACAATCAGTTACTGGAGAGTGCTTTCCTTGTCTGCTCCTCTCTCTTCTTATGTTGTCTCACNCCTTTTATCGCTGTCCGTAGTTGAGATAGGTCAGTTAGCTTACAGCTTACTTAATTCTTACACACAGTTNAAACAACACCTTCATCCTGACAACTGACTTTATCGATATTTTGATTTGACTGTTGCAATTGTGAGATGTGGATTGTTATTAATTTAAGTATCNACTGAAGAAGACTCAATATATAGTCGAAACGTTTGGGACAATCTATACTTTTAGTATTATTTGCCTGCAAAACATCCTGCAAAACCGTTCAGTTACGCCTAAATTACTACTGTATTTGATTTGACGTTAACACTAAGTATACCATGAAAACCTATACATCAACTTCAATTATCGTATAATTAATAACCGTTTACACATATATTTTATACAAAATGTATTCGACTCAAGTTAATCCCTAAACACTTAAATAATATAAAAATACCTCATTTTTCTCACTACACTAACACAATCAAAAAAGATAGTTACATCTTGCAGTTTTGAGGTAAAATTTTAAAATTAGAATTAAACGATAGCCACAAAAAAATTGATAAATTACAAGCAAACTTAAATTATACCACCAAAGAATTGTACAAAATAATACCATATAACATCTTAACAACATTTATATGTACCCAAAAGCAGGCAATGCATCGCTTTTATACAAACAAAAGAAACCAATTGAACAACAAAATCAACAAGTTANGATCAACAAAATTTAATAACATAAAACCAATAACGTTTTACATAAACAGGAATGATGAAAATAAAAAGCTTCCAAATCATAAAAATTTTGAATTTAGCCTCAATCATACTTCAAATACAGATACAAAAGTACATATAACAACAGAACAAGTAATACAAAAAAACATCTCAAATAACGATTTTACCACAATCAAACTCACTAACAAATGGTTTNTTAATCTTACCAACAAAAACATACTAAAAAAGGTCTCAACCCTCATACAATTAGGTGAAAGATTTACTCTACCAGTTAGACACAATAAAAAAAAAGTAGTATTAGAAACAATAAAANACATTGAAAACAATATCAAAAGCCTTGATCCACCAATCAAANCCGATATTCGCAATCTCACATCAACATTTTTAAACAAATATGTAAACAAAAAAAATCCTTTGACTCCAATTGAAAAAGAGTTAATTACCAAATCTAACACAACACGCACCTTCCTTAAAAACAATCCAGACATTATTTTCACACGGTCTGATAAAGGTTCTAGCAAAGTTTGAGCCATCCTCAAAAGTGATTACATCACACAAATCAATAGCATGCTAGCAGATNAAACTACCTACATAATCATTAATAGATATCCTATATATAAAATTGAAAGCACCTTAAAAGACATCTTAACCCGATGGATGAGTAAATCTTTTATAGACGAACAAACAAAAAAATCGCTTATCACAAGTGATGCATTGCTGCACAAAGCTTATGAAGTACCAAAAACTCACAAACTCAATTGTCCATTTAGAATAATAATATCTACAATCAATAGTCCGCTACACAAACTAGCAATATATATGCATAAAATATTGTACAAAAGTATTCCAAACTCACCTTTTAGCATAAAAAATAGGGGCGTGTTCCGTTTGACCACAGTACGATTCGACACCGATCGATTCGACACCAAATTATTGGACACAAAATTATTGGA
>NW_018021475.1:40508-42031 GCF_002006095.1 Pseudomyrmex gracilis
GTGTCGAATCGTACGGTGTCGAATAATCTGGTGTCGAATAAATTTGTGTCGAATCGAGCGGTGTCGAATCGTACTGTGGTCAATAGAGTATCACCCAAAAAATAGTTTCCACTTATACAATAAATTATCGGGAATACAGATAGACAAGCAATACATCCTATGCTTATTAGATGTAACATCATTGTTTACAAACGTACCGATAGAACTAATGATACAACCAATAGTAAATAGATGGAGATTTATCAAGCTAAATACGAAGATTACACAGTGTGAGTTCATTTGGGCGCTTCAATTTGTAATGGAGTCCACTTTTTTACATTTGATAGTAANATTTACAAACAAACCTATGGAACACCCATGGGATCCCCTTTGTCTCCAATTATGGCTGATATTACACTACAAGACTTAGAATTACAGGCATTAAACACTTTAAAATTCCATATAACATTTTACATACGTTACGTTGACGACATTGCACTTGCAGCGCCAAGAAAACTCAAGAAATTGTAAATTTGTTTAATTCGATTCATGCAAGATTAAAATTCACACATGAGTTGCAAGAAAATAATCAACTTAACTTTTTAGATATGAGTATCATNGTGAAAGGCAATGTCATAATTTGTGATTGGTATCATAAACCGACATTCTCAGGTAGATATCTCAANTACTTATCTCAAAATCCTATCTACCACAAGATCGGCACCATATATACATTAGTTGATAGGGNAGTCTTATTATCACATCCCTCCTTTCATCAAAAAAATCTTATCTTTTGTATACAAACTCTNATCAATAATAATTATCCTATAGACCTAATCTTTAAAAAAATCAATCACAGAATCAAAACTTTAATTGCAACCAAATTAAATATACACAACTCCAACACACATAATGACAACATAGACACCCCCATAAGATACTTCTTACTACCTTTCACACAAACAGNAACCAATTTTAACATACATCTAACCAAATTCAAAACCCAACAATTTAGACTCTCATACAGAAATTTAAATCACCTCAACAAATTCATTAAAACACACAAAGATATAACGACTGCTTTACAACAAAAAAATGTAATATACAACATTCCTTGCACCTCATGTGACGCCACATATACCGGCCAAACNAAAAGAAAACTTAACACACGTATCAAAGAACACAAATATAAAATTAAAACTCTCGACCACAATTCAGTTCTCACAGACCATTTTGTTCAAACTGGACACGATTTCAACTGGAACAAAATAAGCATTTTAGATAAAGAAGCTANCTACAAAACAAAAGACTAACATCTGAAATGTTACACATAAAATTANAAACAAACAGTTTGAACAGAATGACAGACACCGAACTACTAGACAATTTACTTACCTTAAGCAAAATAAAGCAAAATTTCCAACAAATTTGATAAGTTCTTGTATGACATTTTCACGAGCCTTAAAATATTATTTAACTTACGCTGGCTGCAATTATAAGCGTTTCGAATTATCAGATCTTCTTCGATATATATATATATATAT
>NW_018021475.1:47491-52749 GCF_002006095.1 Pseudomyrmex gracilis
TTTGAGCCGGTTTGCAGGATGTTGTGCAGAGAATGTGCTTAAATATATATATATGCATACACATATATTTAATGAAATAATTTTTTTCCTCCATATAGGATGCTGGATTTGCATCACATATATATGAAGGACCCCGTATAGAAAATTTTTTACTTTCTGTTGCAGACACTTGGATACTCTTCTCGGCGGTCTTCATGCAGCATCCCACCGCTGCCACCAAATTGGTACCCCGTGGGATTCGTTGGATGCCGCAAAGAGAGGGACCGTCGGGAAGGATTATAATTACCAAAATAAAAATAGCAATGTTAACACAACTAATAGCTTTTATGTTTCTTTTGTTATTACAAGATAATGATCGCGTAAAATATATTATGGCTTTACTCTACGTCACACACAATGTACACTTATTTCACCTGCAATGTCACACGCGGCGCGAAGTCGGACGAGCGACGCTTTGTCTAGCAGAGCCTCCGGCGGCAACACTATTCGGAACAATTCTGTCTGTTTCCGCCCGGATACCGGCTTATATCCTCGAGTCAATCACTCTGTGATTGGCCGAGGAAAACCAGGTGACATCCGGCCTTCGAAAAGTGCAAACCATTGCATCTTTTTGGCTGCATGTGCGACCTTCGACCGGTGCGTCCTTGTGCACGCGGTCGCATATCGCCCCGCGACTGCTGACTGGACATCCGTGCCGGATTCCAGTCCCTCGTATAACGTAACATTAAACTTAATAACCAAACCCCGAATTTACCCGATATCGCTTACTATACAATACTTAACTCATAACTTAATATACACATAATACATAACTTATAACACGTAGAGTATGTGGAGTGGAAGTGGAAGAATAGGAACATGTGTGGGAGGAATGTGGGAGATGGGGGGCGATGGGAAAATGGGAANATATGGTGGAAATGGTGTTGGGAGAAGAGGGAGAAGAGGAGAGCTGGATGAGGAAGTTGGAGGAGTTTAGAAATGAAGCGGCGGGATACGAAGGTAAAAGTGTGGGGGAGAGGAGTAAATGAGTGAGAGGGAAAGTAAGGACGTGAGATAAGGGAAGAGGAGATAAGGAGAAATGGATGAAAGAAAGAGGGAATGAATGGAAAAGTGTGTGTAAATTAAGTTCTGGCGGAAACAGAGGTCTATGGATAGGGATTAGAGCGGTGCGTGTGTGGTGATAGGTTAGGCTAGTTTAGTTTAGTGCGTAAGTTAGTTGGTAAGGTAGAATTTAAGTTTGCGGAGAATAGTATTAAGTTAGTGGATAAGTTACTTTTGAGTTATATGCGGCTTGTAAAATATTGTAACCCTAAGGGGAATCAATTAATAAATACTANTACTACTATAACTTATAACACGAGTAAGGAAGTAAAGTGGCAGTGGACCGCGACCGAGAAGGACGCCTTTAACTCATTAAAAACCGCGCTCACAACCGCACCGGTACTAGCTTGCCCCGANTTTGGCAAAACGTTTCTCCTACAGACCTCCAAATTCGGACTCGGGGCCGTCCTCACGCAATATCACAGGGACAAAGAACGCGTGGTGGCATACGCCAGCCGTACACTCAACGGGGCCGAACGCAATTATAGCGTCACGGAGAAAGAGTGTCTAGCCGTACTCTGGAGGATAAGGAAAATGCGGCCATATCTTAAAAGATATCACTTCGTGGTCATCACCACCAAGCGTTGAAATAGCTCCAGAAGATTGATAGCTCAACCGACTCGCGAGATGGGTATTAAAGCTCCAACAATACAATTTTGAGATCCGGTACCAAAAAGGAGCATTGAATCGCGTGGCCGACGCGCTCTCCCGTCATCCGATCAAAACCGCAAACGAGACNTGCACCACCGACACAGAATCCCACCCCCAGTGGTACCACCGGGTTTTTAGCGCCGTANAGAAAAATCCGGAAGAATTTCCGGACTACTGCATACACGACCAAAAATTATTCCGACGCATCCTCCATTCACTCAANAAAGATGACGCCGGGAAGGAATGGAAGATGTGTATACCAACCAAACAACGCGAACAGATACTCCGCGAAAATCATAACGCTCCGACCGCCGGCTACCTAGGCCTTACTAAAACGATAAGCCAAACTCGCGCGGCTAACGTCTACTGGCCGGGAATGTTTCGCGACGCCGCAAAATACGTTAAAAATTGCGAATCATGCATAACTTACAAGTCATCACAACGCAGTACACCGGAGAAAATGCATGCAACCTCCGCGGAGCATCCTTGGCAAGTAGTAGCCATAGACCTGGTAGGACCGCTACCACGGTCCAGNGCCGGTAATACATGGCTCCTGGCGGCGCAGGATAAATTTACGAAATGGACCGAGATCCGCCCCTTGCGCAAAGTTTTGCCGTTACCCGAAAGTTTTATGAAGACATAGTCTTACGACATGGCGTGCCCGAGATCGTAATCTCCGACAACGGGCGACAGTTCATTAGCCGCGAATTCCGGAACATGCTACGCGAGGTAGGGGCTAAATCGCGTCTTACCCCCTCGTATACTCACACACAATGCAATCCCGAGGAGAGACAAAACCGCGTCCTCAAAACAATGATCGCACAGTTTACCGGAATCAACGTTTGTGGGACCGGAAGTTACCGGAACTTTAGTTCGCAGTTAACACCGCATTGCACGAATCAACCGGCTACACCCCGGCCTTTTTAAATTTCGGCCAAGAGTTAAGAGCGCCGAGAAGCCCCGTGTCCGGGAAAATAAACCGCCCACCCAATACACCGAAACGTTTAGAACAACTCAACGCCGCTCGCAAACTCGCTCGTATCAACATAGCACGCGCCTTCCAGCGACAAGCCGCCCATTATAANCTAAGACCTAAGACGACGCGAATGGCGGCCAAAACTCGGGGACACTGTGTTCAAAAANGTACACAAATTGTCAAACAAAGCACAGCACAAAGCCGCTAAACTTTTGCCGAGATACACAGGCCCGTTCACAGTCGCACGGATCATATCATCCGTGGTAGTAGATTTACGCGACGGGAAGGGAAAATACGCACAACACGTTCACGTGAGCCAGCTCAAACAATGTGGGGGCAAACTCAAAAACACGCAAAAAAGGAACTTAAACAACCCCACCCGGGCCGAAAACCGAGCCGNCATAGCAAAGGTAGACGTAAACTTGAACCAGTACCAGGCAGTCATTCACAGCAGCTACATGTCTGTGCACGCTGAGATCACCAACGACGTAGAAATGGACGCAAAGTTTGAGGAGATGTTGGAACGGTGCTGCAAGACACTACTGGGCATCGCACCACCCTCAGCGCCACTAACGCCCGAGGAAATTCGGGCCGCAGTACGGAAAAGAGCGACTGACCGACTAGGAATGAATCCGACGGTGCAACGGCTGACCCGTCCGAGCAAGCCCGCCACTCCACTAGCCAGACGGGCAGTATTAATTACTCCACCACCAGCCAGCATAGCAGTAAGCAAGGGCTACCGCACAGCCGGTCCANCCTTGCGATCACCTAAGACACCGACCACACGGCCCAGACAGACCGCACCACGAACCCCGCTCTCTGTCCGACTCGAGCNGGCGAGCCACCACCCATCAGAAGCTGCCACCCAGCAACCAGCCAAACCAAAGCCAGCTACGACCCCGCCGACTACACCAACACACCGGGGGCCGACCATCGACGCCGCAGCCATCACAGCTTCAACCAGCGGACCACTCACCAGGGTCACAGTTCCGGAAGCCACTCTACAGGTAGCGACTCGGATTATCCGTACGGCCCGACGCTAACGGGCCAAAGTGGACGGCGGCCACTGTGTGCTACGCTGGGNCCGCGCGGGTCACCTAACGACGGCGCGTTTCGTCCGACAGGGAAACCCTTCACCGTGAAGAAAAAAGGGGGTGCGACGAAGTAAACCTTGCCACCGTTATTATTTTCGATTCTATTATTTTGTATTAATATATTATATTGTTTTTNTGATTACTTTATGTTTTGTATTATTTTCTTTCTGTTTTGTATTATTTCTTTTCATATTATATCATTTTAGTATATTATACATTGTTGTACTCCGTTACCGACCTANACTTTACGCCGCGGCGCTATAGATAATAGAGCACGTGTACAAGAGAAGACCTTTGCCGGGGCGACATTGTATTGCTTATTAGCGTCCATATAGTCTTATGCTATGCATTTGCAGCTTACATTATTTTGTTTGTAATGACCCTTAATTACGCTTAAAACTGCTTTTATATGGAACGTANCTTGCGTCAGCCAATCAAATTGTCTCATTGTATTTACGTGCGGTAGCTGTGACGATTTGATTGGCGNACGCAAGCTACGTTCCATGTAAAAGCAGCCTACCTATTAACACGTAAAGCCCGTTTTACATTAAGCGAAAGCAGCCGATCGTAAGATCGCAAGCGAAATTGCAAAGTTTGCGTCTCTGCGATCTTGCGACAGCCAATAAGCATCGAGCTCCCACTTTTGTGGCATTTTCTATTNTTTGATGACTGGCTGTAACTTCCGACTAAAGGCCATTCTACATAAGACGCAGGTCGCAGACCGCTGATCTCGAGGAANTGACCAATCCCGTAAGTCGATTAGCTGATTTGACAAACGTGAATGGTCAATTCCGCNAGATCAGCGGCCTGCGACCTGCGTCTGTGTCTTATGTAACATGACCTAAATGTAAACGCTCAAATCGCACGATTCTTGCGACTCGCGACAATGCGATCGTGCAATTTATCTTTTGTGAACAATGTAGAACGAGCTTAAACTGACTATAGTCCGTTCAATAAGAGAAAAGAAGCCTTATGCCTATAGTAGAAAAAAAGCAGACAAAGAAGAGATAGCGATGATCGTTTCCTTATCCGCACTACCCGTTGACAGCTTTACGAGCAGTAAAGTGGAAAGCTTAAGCCCGTTCTACATTGATTGCAAGCGCAAACGCAAAGGATAGATCTCGTAGACTTGACCAATCACGCTGGTCACTTGGCTGATTTGAGCAATACGATTAGTCANTTCTACCAAATTCTACCAGATTCTACCTGTTCCTTGCGTTTGCGCTTGCGATNAATGTAGAACAGGCTTTACTGGTAGGAAATACGCGCAAAACAGAAAAGTTTTTGTCCGTTTAGATTCTTATCTCTCATTGAACAGATTATCACAGTAAAGTGATTTAGATTTTTTAAGGCGCTTGTAAAAAGAACGCGGTAACTAATAAGCAGTTTTGCTTGTATAAAAAATATGCTGCTTTTTCATGAAAGAATAAAATGGT
>NW_018021476.1:0-14908 GCF_002006095.1 Pseudomyrmex gracilis
TCCTCATTAATGTTGGATCAACCATACAAGTCATTTCCATAGAACTATGGTTTCTACAACCATAGTGTACGCATGGGCGAAAAATAACATTACTATTTTGTTGGGGCAACTATATTTCCTGAAGTGATATCCATAGTGTTTTCTCCGTGCACGGATTTTTTATTCAAAAAATGCACTTTTATAACATNCAATAAATAAATAAAAAACGTAACACTTACATGTAAATTATATTGTAACATTGAAAAAAAAAAAAATATATTCAGACTCGAACCAGCAGCTTCGATACTACTAACCTACTACCCTACCGCTACACTACGCACTCTTCGGTTAAACACCCTATTTAATATCCTCATACAGTACATCACACTTTTCAAATTTGATTTTTTCGCGAATGCTTGAGTAGTGCGTCTTATTACTTTACTTTGCAATACTCCACATAATCATCTATATCGATCCTATAAGTTTCGTCCAAAGCGATTGTTCCATCGTCGTAGTCTCCCCTTGTTAGACGACGCGCGCACTATGGGTATTCCGGCGCACACGTTTCTCGACAACCGTATCGTGCACGAGACATTGTGTAAAAAAGTGTTTTATTGCGTGGACATACTTTACTGCTCTCCAAAACATCAGATTTCATCAGATTTTTTGTTCATTGATACCTAAGTAAAAGTAGCATATTCCGTACATTTTATAACAAAAGGAAACAAAATGTGTAACAATCAATGAAATATTTTTTGACGATTTCTTCTGAAAGTATTCACAATAAGTTTTTATTACATACCGCATTGCAATGCAGATGTAATTTGAACAAGTAATTTAAATAGCCTTGACATGTAATTGATACGAAGACATATAATACATTTTTATCGAGATTTTCCCTATAATTGTAGTATGAAACTGTTTTTATATAAGTTAATTGTAAAATTTTTATTCTACAATGTTGTTAGACAATTATTCTAAAAATCTCTAATGACATTTGGTTCAAAAAAAACCAAAAATAAGAAATGATATTTTTTCTCGGATTGGAAGCCCCTTTAGAAATTCGACAATGGCGCAATCTTTTTCAAAACTGAACTCCATGACATTGACAAAAAAGTTTTAGCTTTTCAAAAAAAAAAAATCAATCAAAAACATGTTAGTTCTCAGAAGAGTAAATATAGATATTTTTATTACAGTAACAAAAAAACTGTTTTTGATTATGTATTGTAAAGTGTACCGAAAAAATTATCTTTTCAAAAAAATGCGCCATGTACACGATCCACACATATCTCTAAAAAAAGTATCATTATATTAGTATACTAATATAATAACATAAAAGTATACTATAGTAGTATACTAATATAATAACTGAATTAGTATACTACTATAGTAGTATACTAATATAATAACATAAAAACTTTTTCTCTTCAAAATTTAGTCTACAAAAGAAATGATATTAAAAAGTAGCGCAAAAGAAATCTTGTATGAGTATACACTGTTACAAAATGAAATAATAGAAAAAGGCCAAAAGTCGAAAACCTATGTGGAAGTGTTTTCAAAATAAAAAATATATAATGCAAAATACTTGTCGCGGCTGCACCGAAAGGTATATTGAACTAAAATTCAGTCTGATGTGATAGCTACTCAATAGCTATTTTTTCTTAAGCATACAATTATAAAGTATGTACTTTTCAAACTCTTTCGATAAAATAACATTATAAAAATAACAATCATCTAACGATAATTCTCAAAAACATCGAAAATTACTAGAATATTCTATTGAATAATAATTAAATAATAAATTATTTTTATAATTATTGCTACACTTGAAGAGCTATGCTAATTGATTTCTTATAAAATTAAACTTCCATATGTGAAGTGAATAGCTCGCGTGTATGTGCTCTGTCTTTTCGGTGCAGCCGCGCCAAGTTTTTTTACATTAAATATTTTTTACTTTGAAATCAGTTCCATATAGGTTTTTGATTTTTGGCCGTTTTTATACTATTTCAGTTTGTAATGTAACAATGTATAAACATACAAGATTTTTTTGGCGCTACTTTCTGATATCATTTTTTTGTAGACTAGATTTTGTAGAGAAATAGTTTCTATGTAGTATAATAATATAGTATTAATTTTTTATAGAGATACATGTGGCGCGTGTGCCTATTTTTATGTTTTTTTTTGAAAAGTAAAAATGTCAGTCTCCTTATAGAATTTATTACAAATATTCATTTTGTGTATGTTTACTAAAAAACTGTGTATGTTTTAACTATCTGTTTACTGTTTATTTAAGTATTGTATATATATATTATTTTCTGAATTACATAAAATGTAAGTTTGAAAATTATGATTAGAATTGTTAACACGTTTATCTGGATTTTTCTCTTTTGAGAAAAAAATCCGGAGAAATTTGTTAGTGATGATTCAGTGTTTCTGAATTGCATCGTATTGTTTGTAGTATTACGTGAAATGAAAATAAAATGATGTAAAAATCTAATTGTGTATACTATAATAATGTAGTAATTAATACACATATTGTGGATGGACAATTACTGCCAAGTGTATACACATCTAATTATAAAAAACATTGTAGGTACTACAAAATGTTTAAATATGTATAATAGTAATAGTAATTCTAAAATAGCTACTGTGCTCACTAAATTTTTAATATTAAAATTACTTCAATAATAGTAGTATTAATTTATTTACTTTCATTATATTATATATATACAGTTTCTTCAACAATAAAGAAAAAAATACATACTATCCATCTCATGTCAACGCTTCAAAATGAATCGAATTTTTTTAGTGAGAGGGTTGTATAGTACTATCCCTATACAACCATTTTGAAGCAATTTTGTTAATCAATTATATAAGGTTTTCACAAATATATCACATAAATATATCACCTTAGGTATTTTATATATTGTTTTGAAAATGTGTGAAATCGGTGTAGTTTATTTATTATCATTAAACTTTTATAAGATTCATTTGTACGTTTGCTATAATGGTTTATTTTATTATACTCTACATGATGATATATAATATTATAGAATATGTTACAAGTGGCATTGTGTATATATATATATATAGGTACTTATACAATGTAATAAGACAATAAGTATACATGTATGTTTTCGAATAATAAAACATCTTTATAAAAATTAAGCAAAATATATGTAGAAAGTAAATACAATATATAGACAATATGCAATATTACTTGTATATAAAATATAAAATATAAAATTGTTTTGTGTAAAACATGTAATAATACCACAATATTACATTATTTCTATAGTTTTTACGACTCATGAAAAACTATTGAATACGTATATAATACGTTAAATATTTTCTATATATAAGCTTTAAGAATTTAATACATTTAAATGTATTCAATTATACAAATATATATAGTTCTATATTTATATACTTTTATAAATAAATACATTCAACACATAAAATATAGTACAATATAAAACTAATAGTATATATTACATATAAAAGTAATATTACATATTGTCTATACAATTTATTTACTTTCTACATAGTGTCAACCGACTTACTTCACGCAATAATAGAATTTCTAAACATTTCTAAATCATATTAATTTTAGTTTGTACGTAAAATCTGAATAATTTTTACATATAAGCATGCATATGCTACACTATAGAATTAATGTATACTCCTATAAACAATTGTCACGTTTATATTTATATTCCTGTACATATTACTGTACATATTGAGTTACATTTAGAGAAGTACGATAGAAAAAAAGTACCCATTGTTCATAGCATATTTGACAATCGAATGGCTATTGCATAATACCAGGTCGATATACATCTTCTTTCTTTTCTTTGTCATAAATGGAGGTCAATTTGGATTTACGGTTCCGAAACTTAACATATGCTGAAGTACATACTGAACAGTCGTGTTGCAGTGCCACACTTGAATGAACGGGAAGTACATGAGAAACAAAGAAATTGTATTCTTCATCACATATTGCACATGTATATGGCCATGCCGATTGAACAGATCGATGTTTATCTAACTTCTCTTTATCTTCTTCATAAGTATTTTGGTGTACTGAATAACCAACTTGATGATCATCTACCTTCATCTTCTCTTCGTCATAAGTATTTGACCGTTCCAAAAACACAGATCGATGTTCGTTTACCTCCTCCTTTTCTTTGTAAGTATTGTCACTCATCTTCAAAAAAATGTAATAAAAATGTATACAAATATATAATGAAAGAAATAATAAGATCATTAAGAAGTATATATTAAATGTACGTGCTATAAATACTTTTTAACGTGTAAAGTACTACAAATTGTAAAACAAATCAATTCGAAAATCTACAACACAGTTTTCGTATGCATCTCATATAAGAACACCGTTATTTTTCGCTTCTATAAGTAAAAATTAAGTTCAAAAGAAACATCTTAGTGAAGATTCAAAGCCGCATTTTGCGCAATTATCTTACAAAGAAAAACATTCTCGTAAGTAGTTTGTAAATTTCAGATGTAAACAAAAAAAAGTTGGTCTTACAATGTGATCTAAGCATTGGATATACTTTGTTGGAACTAATATGAATTCGACTTACACTGTCTATTACTTTGTACAATAAAAAATTTTTTGCACGTACAATCAGCGTTTGGCTTTTACTTTTTGATCTTATTATTTTTCTTATTACACTTGAATATGAAAAAAGCAGTTTATGATAACTGTAAAATTGTATATAATTGTTATAATTTTACTGTTATTACACAGTCTGTTATTATTAGTATAGTCCAGAAATTTTATTTTTAGTTTTCTAACGTACGTCGCAAGATTTATTGAAATGCCGCTTTTTGTGATGATTCATCAAGTCTTGAAAAAAAATATATTCTGTTTCGGGCTTACATATAGTACATCCAAACGTGTTTGACGTCATAGATTTATGAACATTTTGATGAACTTTGTATTCGTGCAATGTAAAAAAATGGTTGTTACAAGCCTTCAAAATAAAACATTATAAATTACTAACATGCTACATGTTATTTTGATAATTGTTTTTTTACATATCTTTAAAAAACTTACCCAGCAAAACTTAACAACATAAGAATGATTATGTATTGCATGTGACTCTAGGAGATAAAGAGTACGAGATGTAAAAACACATTTATTACATACAAATGTATTATTTTTTTTGTGATACGTGCAATAATGCATTGACAAAGATGCTACATTTTTGCACACGGCATCACATATCTAAAGTAGAAGAATTATATATACATCTGTGATTTTACAAATCAGTATTTTGTTTCATTTGTAAATACATTTGTAGAGAAAACATATGATATACACTCACCTTGCAACTGTTACCTGAATGCCTTGTTTTGTGATGGAAAACGAGCTGAGAAAACTTTTTAAAATTCCGTTCTTTACATATAGCACATGCAAACATATTTGACATCGGAAATGTATGAACAGTTTGATGATCTTTGTATTCGAAAATTGTATAAAAATATTTATTACATATCTAAAAATCAAAACAGGATAGATTACCACGCTATAAATTATTTTAGTAATTGTTGTCATACATATCTTTGAAAAACTTGCCACGCAATAGTCCACAACGGGGTCATTTCTCGCATGATGCTTTAAATTCTGAGAAAGGTTAGTTGTGTAATCGCACTAACAATATACGTATGTATTATTTTGTGTATGATGAGTTTGATAATGCTCCCACATAAATGTGGTATTTTTTTAAAAAAAATTACATATATTTGTATAAAAAAAACATCTTACTTTGCATTGATACTGCTTCTCAGTACATGTAGATGCTTCACTCGTCAAGTCAGTTGAATATGCCATTGTATATATGCTTTGCATTACGCTGATATAAAACACAGTTTGTGACGCTACAGTATAACCGATTTAATATCTATTGCACTTCTTGTAAAAGTATTTACCACCTTTGATAAAAAGTCCTGTAATAAAGGGAATACCGATACGTAGCTTTGAGAATTCAAATAGCAATTGAGAATTTGAATTTGACATTGCTGCGAAAGCAAAGTAAAACGTAAACAAGAGACGTAGTCGTTCAATCGTATTTATATGACTCTTTTCACATGAGTATAAATGATATTGACGGTTTGACTTGAATGTAAAACATTTTAATAGAAATGTTGTCACTCTTTTTGTAGAATTTATAACAAATACTCTTATTTTGTGTATTTTATAAAATTGTTTTAACATTTTATTCTTTAAGGTTTATTTAAGTATTATATATATAATATATATATATATACATATATATACATATATATATTTTATATTTATGTTATTTCTGTCTTACATAAAATATAAGTTTGTAAACAGTATGCAGAATTGGTACCTTTTCTCTCTCTGTATCTTTCTCTTTTAAAAGAAAATTCTGGAGAAATATGTTTCCGGTAGTTTTTCCGAATTGCAACGCATTAGTAGTCACGTGATATGAAAATAGAATGATAGAAAAATGTATTTCTATATGACAAGAAAACGTAGTAAGTAATATATTTATGAAGTAAACAAGTAATTCAGAATACGTATAAACAAATGCAGAAAAATCAGACTTCGGCAATACTTCCGACCGTGGTGCGCGCAGAGCAGTCCATCGCGACGTGCTGGTTTCGCACTAACAACACCTCCGATATAACATTTTTTATTTAACTCTTTTGAAACTTGGCGCGGCTGCTCTTCAACAAAAATATAAAAAATATGTATAATTTAAATAATTTTGGTGCGGCTGCTCTTCAACTTTAATGAAATTATTTCTTTGTGCGGCAATTTGATGCAATCGCGTCAAGGTTTTTCGCATTAAATATATTTTAAAAAAGTTTGATTTTTATGTCGTCTATTAATTTTTGTAAGATTGTCACTATTGGTATTATTGTCATTATTGTTACTGCAGCTATTGTCCGCTGTAGTTTGCACTTCACGTGAACTCACTTTAAACTTGTTTCGGACAACTCTGATTTAGGCATCGGCCGAGTTGTTCCTTTTATGTAAAAATTTTGAAAAGATGAGGACTCCTAGGATGCGCAGAGCTTTTCCAATCGTAGCGGAAGAGTCGGGGCTCTCTCTCCGCTAAGTACCGCTGTTCGAAATTCTATTTCTTAATTAGTTGTGGAGGATGTCGGATCGCCATTTATCGATTAATCGCCTCACCTTGGACAGTTTGTTTGATTTTTTTGGTGGAGGAAAAAGGGAGAGTGTTGGATGTTTACAAGGTAACAAATAAACTTTAAACAATGAGTATGTGTAAAATGGTCAATAAGAGACATTTGTTGGATGTTATTTGCGATAATATTTGTTTATATATATGTGTACATATATATGTGTATACGTTAAAAATTAATTAGAGGGGTATCCGGAATCTTTCATATATGAGATGCAAAATTAGCATTTCATACGAATTTTAGAATTGAAAATTTTCAATAAAAAACTCACGTGTAAGATTTACACGTGAACACGTATATACACGTGTACACATATATACACGGAAAAAAAAAAGATGTTGAATCAACAGTATCTGTTTAATTGAAATATATTCTGTTGATGCAACATCAATATTATTGCACTATACACAGCAGATAGTTGCTTTAAGAATCTAGACATTAAATTAATCGCATATGCAATTGAATGAACTATTTATTTTTGTGGCAGCCCGTGACATCAACTTTAATTGAAGCAACTCCATTGTTTTTTCTATGTACACAAATATTTTTGCAAATAACATTCAGCAAATGGCTGTTATTGACCGTTTTAAAATTCTCTATTAAATAAACTTTAGTTTTATTGCCTTCTTGGGTAATGATAAAATTCTATTCGCGCCCGCTGCTCTATTTTTTATAAGCGTTGTATTTCTTGATGCGGAGATAAGCAGGGTCTGTTTGCAGAGTTATTTAGAAAAAAAAATTTTCCTTTTTTGCTATCATTTCGAAAGAAAATTTTCGTCGCATTGCTAGTAGCGGTCGATATTTTTAATATCGATCCGTATCGTTGTTGCCTTAATAGGCACATTTGTAAAAATATTGCACCCAAAACTGGCATCATGAATGGCGACAATTTTGCAATGATTGCACTAAGATGATTCGCCATAACGGAACAGTTTTGTCGAAATAAAATTTTGTAAATAATATTTGTCAATAATTGCGAAAAGTCGTTCTGCATTTCCATAGTATATACCTCCAACAGGCAAATTGTGAAAATATTGCACAAATGTGACATCATGAGTGACGACAATTTCTTGCATTTCTTCATATGCAATTATATTTCTAAATATTTGAAACATCACATAGCTGAATTTCTTTTCTCAATTATTAGACAATTTCTTTGTAAACTTAATTTTGCAAATATACTGCTAAGATGATTCGCCATATCGTTATTCTTTTGCCGAAATAGTATTTGGAAAGTAATTTTGCAAACAACTACAAATATTTTAGAAAAGATCAATGTTTTTACATCTATTTTTTCAAATATGTCTGTATAATTGCAAATTACAATTTTAGTGCAAGATTTCGTCACATAATTTTGTAAATGGTTTCCTATCAGAGTGGAGTCTGAGTTTCAAACTTTAGTCGGGTTATTTATTACTTCCATTTATTTGATTTGAAAAAAAAACGAGGTTTATCTGCATGTCGACGCGTTACGTTGCGAAGAAAAGAGGATCGTAGAGTCTCTAGGACGTAACAAAACTGTGGCGAGAAAAAGGTAAGAAAAATAAATTTATTGAGTAATTTTAAATGCGTAAACTTTACATCTACAAAATGGGGCAAAGCATTATAAGATCATACTATCTTAAGGATGTAAAAAATCTGCAACTAGTTATTATCTCTACCATGTTTATTGTACTTAAACAGTTTTGGAGTTTGATCGTCGTTCGATCTTTACAATGTGTGTCTGAAACATGTGTCGGTTTATTGCGAAATATTGTACAATTGTTAATACAAAAAAAAGATATTTTAATTATAATTAAAAATTTGCGCTTAAATTTTATTTTGATGAGAGAAAGTATTACAAATCTATACTGTATTTGTTTCTGTTGTCTTGTTATTATGTTACTTTTAAGTTAATAATTTTATATCTCATGTAGTTAAAAATACGATGAAAGAGACAAATCGACCACCAGAAGTCAAACTAACAAATGTTATATGTAATATATTATTTCTGTTACTTTTATACATATATATATGTATATATATATAGATAATCAAAAACATTTTATAAATATCGTAAATTGTATTTGTACTAGTAAAACAAAAAAAATAATCTTGTGGAAAGCTTGCCGATATTGTTTGCATACGTAGATAAAAAAATGAAAATAGCAGAATATACAGTAAATTATAGAAAACAATAAAAAAGAAAATATAAAATTTATACACACACACACAATATAAATAATAATATTACATTTAAATTTTTATGTGGTGTTGGAAGCTAAAGTAGCTATATATATAATAATCTGTAAATTTATTATTTACTACTATAAATATTCTTTTCACTAAAATTTTAAAATCTTAACACTATTAATTATGTTGTATTCAATATCTTTTATATGCTCAGTACTGTATTCGAACAAGATCTCCTATCTTACTTTTATGTTTAAAGAAGCTGTAAATTTATATTATAACACGTAAGTATGTACAAATCATTAGAGTACGGAGTACTCTGACATTTTTTACTTAAACGTTATTCACACTATTTGTAAAGTCATCAACTTATAACAATCAATAAATATATTTTACGAGATTTGCAACAATTAACGCTATATTTTCTATTACGATATATGTTGTCAGTGATAATAAATCAAATAACACGTACAATGAACTGTCAATTCTCGATAAGTTATGGAATAAGTACTGAAATTTTGAGACGTATTCCTTATATAAATCTCCATACATTAAGTCGAGAGATATTATTAACCTCTTAGGCACGGCGGAGTTTTGCGCGGGGCTGTTTCTCTGTACGGCAGAGTTCAACGTGAATTACGTGTAAACAATACAGCACTACAATGTATAACGGGCAATGCTGTTCTCTACGCGAGTACATTGGAATGAAGTTTTTGATGATTAAATTATAATTTTTCTTAAAGGTATGATACACATACTTTAACTAGCAACAATTTATACCTGACGCTGGCGTGTCAAAAACAAATACTGTATATTCTGTCTGTATACTGTTAACAGTGTTATAACATTCATAAAGACAAAAGAAGTGTGAAATATAACATATGAAAATGATTATTCAATTCAAACGGTGAGCCACTATAGTGGCGCGTCGTGCCTAAGAGGTTAAGAGTATGATAACTTCATGAACAGCACAAAGTGGTTATCCTGTAGTGCAATAAATAAAACGACACAATGATATACAGTATCTGATAGTAATGGTTGTATAGACTGTTTTGATCTTGATCACAAAAGCGGTGCGAACAAAAGTGGTGGATATCTGTGACCTTTAAAAAAAATACTAAACTCAAAAGTGCCTTCCATCGTCATGTTCTAAAGCCAGACGATAAATTTGTTTTTACAACGCTTCCTAATGAAAATGAGTTCGCTATTGTCGTGGATCATTCAGGTAATATATGTATGTACTAACACACATGGATTATGAGTTTTCTGTTTATCCTATATATATTATATATATGGGTATTAAAACTTTTTACTACTTTATTAGTTAATGTTTCTATTACATTGTTTCTCTCTCTCTCTCTCTTTCATTTCGACTTTTTAAACATTTTTTGTCATAGGATATCGCATAAACATAGACGTATAATATATAGACTGCGCGTTTGGCTGAAAAGATGTCTTCAACGTTGAGAGAAACAACATACTTTGAATAGTAACTCTTTCTCTGTCTATCAATGTCTGTGGTGGGATCAGGGCCTACTGTTTCGTACCACCTATAACCTACCATCACCTCTTAATCTCTTTCACTCTTCTTCACCCCCACTATTTTTCTATCGCCACTTTTCCACTACTATTCTATCAATCAGCGAAGACTTCTTTTTCCCTCACTACTTTGCTAGACAAAGATGAGGCTACTGTTCAACACCAGCTGTCTCTCTCAACGTTGAAGACATTTTTTTAACATGGCAAAGGTAGGGAACGCGCAGTCTATATATTATACGTCTATGCGCATAAACTATGACCGTCAATCTTGAAAACACACTGCTTTTTTTTCAAAAAACGTAGAACTTAAGATCGCAGAATTGTCTGACGTCACTTTAGCACTTCTAGACGATGCTTTTTAGTTTTTGTTACAAAGTACAGAATATAATAAAGAATATAAAAAAATTCTGTTCCCAATAATATTAATTTAGACATAGGGGAGACCGGGGTTAGTTGTGACACGGGGTTAATTGTCAAACTGCTATTATCTTGCTTACTAAATCTTGGAAAATATTCTTCTTTTTATTGTAAGTTGCTACTAGTTGTGTTAGTAACGTGTACGAAAGAACTTTTCTTAAAAACATTATATATGATATTTACGAGCACTTTTGTAAAACTGGATATNGCAAGTAGATTTTTNTGATCTNNATTCTTTAGTAANTTCATTGNTTTTAAAATTTCTAATTGCAATTTTATCTTATGTATAGNAAATATGGTAGTTTTAAATAAGTTTTCCTATATGTATTTAATTGTCATTGCATTGCAATTTATAAATATAATATCTTTTATTTAAAATGAACGTTTGGGATAAGTTGACTCAAATTGAGACGGGATAAGTTGTCACACGATGAGCATGCGCGAAGAAGTAATCGGAGTGATCGTTATGCGTCGTTATAACTTTTTCAGTACCTGTCATTGTTTTTTTTTATTAAAGATTAGATTACTAATTATGTTTTATAGTTTTTAACTGATTTAGTATTGTGAAATCATTTAAAGTTGTTTTTTTTATATATATATGATTATTAATATTGTATAAATACTTTATACTTAATGTATAATGTTATGTACTCTCTCAATAAATTTAATAAAATAAAAAACAAAAATTTTATCTTATTGTTTCTCTATATAAAAGACATGTGACAATTAACCCTGGGTATGGGGTAGGTTGACAAATCTGCGCGATTGTACTTAACATTAAAATACTCTTTTGTGTAAAGATATATAAAAATAATATTTGTTTTTTCTTAAAGCTAAAGGATGTGACTATTATATAATGTACCTAATATTACATAATATTGCGTACATTTTTTTTTTTTTACGATCTATTTTGGATGTTACTTTGTGCCCCGGTCTCCCCTATATCTTGAACTTGCAAGAAGTATATTTCATGTAAACGATTCCTACACAGCGTGGTATCCTGTACTTATTGCTTTTGAAAACGTGTCGAAGATTGTTCCGTTTCCAGAAAATGTTCTTTCCAAAAATATCAAGGTAACTAACATTACAGTAGGGAAGACCGAGACTAGTTGTCACACGAAGTTAGTTGTCAAACTGCTATTATCTTGTTTACTAAATCTTGGAAAATATTCTTTTTTGTATTGTAAGTTGCTACAGTCGAATCGCGTTACTGTTAATGTTTATACCGTTAACATCGTATTACTGTTAACACGCTTCCTCTCGATATAATGTTAACTTTTCCGTCTCCCACTTACTTTATGTCAGCCAATGATATTACGAGTTTTGTAACGGGTGTTTTCTGCGCACGATCCGGCGCATTTCATCGACTGCGTGCGCATAAAGTTCAAGAGAATAGTAGGGATGAGGGGAATTGTTAACACTAACGCGAGTAGTTTGGACAAACGTGTTAACAGCAACGCGATTCGACTTTACTATTGTGTTGGTAACGTGTACGAAATAGCTTTTCTTAAAAACATGATATATGATATTTACGAGCACTTTTGTAAAACTGGACATGGAAAGTAAATTTTTTTTATCTTGATTTTTTAATAATTTCACTGATTTTTAAATTTCTAATTGCAATTTTATCTTAGATATAAGAAATGTGGTACTTTTAAATAAGTTTTTGGCGTGACTGGATTGCAATCGACTTCGGTAAAGTTTTATTGTAAATCTATTAACACAGTTTGTATGATTACACATATGTTTACTTTAGTTTTGTTAGTTACTTTTCTATAGAATAATACAGTGTTAAGCCACCAATCATCAGTAGAAATTTCAAGTAATAGAAAAAGTTTTAATATATGCAAATTATTATTAGTAATAGCAGTCGAGAATTGCTGTAAATATTACAAAGATCAATTGAACATAGAATGTGATACTAAAATCTTTCAACAAAGTTTTCGAGATAACTTCTTAATATACAGGGTGATTCAGAACAACCCGTTATCCTTAAAAATACATATTCTTGACTAAATTCTAAGACAACTTTTTTTTTGGCAAAATTTTGTCTAAAGCTTACTTTTTGAGTTATTAATAAAAATAGTTGACTTACCACAAGTCGGATGCAAGAGGTAGGCAGGGACGGCGCAACTCACCGTCAGAGACGCGGGCGATTACGTGTGGTGCCTGACGCGATCAGCTGATCGCTACGCATCGTTTCTGTATCTTTTTCTGTCTCTCTGTCTCTCTTTTTTTCTCTTACTTTATTTACTCATTCGCAATTTGTATCATTTAATCCGTGCATCACATAAATCACTGTCAATCACGGTGAGTTGNGCCGCTCCTGCCTACCTTTTAAATCCGACTCATGGTACGTCAACTATTTTTATTAGTAACTCAAAAAGTAAGCGTCAGACAAAATTTTGCCAAATAAAAAGTTGTCTTAGAATTTAGTCAAGAATATGTATTTTCAAAGATAACGAGTTGTTCTGAATCACCCTGTATGTCTTTTTTCTTTTATATTGTATGGCATATATGTAGTATATTATATATACATATACATGTGTATATTTAGTATTGAAGTTTGTATAATGCATATTGTTTACATCTTCTGGGAAAAATAAAAAAAATATAAAAATTGTAATTTTTAAATTTATGTTATTTTATAAATATATGTATACAAATGTAGGTATATAATAGTAGATTGTTTTAGTTCAACATATATATATTTTTGTGTCATGTATCGTCAAAATTACACATGCAAGACTAATCTGATCGACTAGAACTCCGTAAAATGTCGCAAAACCTTCAATAAACCAAGAATCGGATTGTTTTAATGTAAACAACCATTCACTGAACATTTCTTGTATCACACTGCATACAATCAAACGTCACTTTTTTTTGTTTTATAATTGAATCTAGTTCTTTATTGCATGCAATATTGGCGTCTCTAAAAATAATATTGTTCTTAATGTACTTTTGTCGTTCGCGATATGTGTATATTTGTTTTAAGTTAATTGTACAGTATCTTAAGTTATGTATCTTACCTGAAGAGGACAAGTCCAGTAGTTACTATAGTTTCGTAATTGTTGGAGTTTATTGGAAGTGCTACATAATGCACGTATAAGACTAGACAAAGGATATCCTTTGATATCCTTTATCTTTTGTCCGATGAATATTGTAACATTATTTATAAGAAATACTGCGTATGAAATATTGTTTTTTACTTGCAATCTGCTTTGCATACTAATAAGTGTATAGGACGATTTATATTCGGTACACTCAGAAGGTCCGATTGCTACCAAATAAGCAGATATTTTAGGTGTTGTATAGAATAGAGTATAAAGTTGATCTTTTTGCAGTATTTGTTCACCAGTCATATGTGATAGAACTGTCTGATCGTGATCATGTTTAATTTGAATAGTAACATTAGCCTTTGCGGGATTTTTCCAATCCAAAAAATATCCAGTCAGCGGGAATACGCGGCAAAATCAAATATCTATATAATGAAAAAACGTAAATTGTATAAATACACAGTTTGTCCGGAAAGTTCCCGGACTACGTGAATTAAAAATCGAAAATGAAAGATATGGTTTATTAAACAAGTTTACACTTCAAG
>NW_018021476.1:15583-44360 GCF_002006095.1 Pseudomyrmex gracilis
AAGTAGTTCCAGCGTTGACCGCTCGATAGCGCCGCTTACCCGCGCTAGAAAAAATCAGTCCGGGAACTTTCCGGACAAACTGTGTACATTGTTACTTAACTAATTGTAAGAAATTTTTATACATCTTCTTTTCTCTACAAAACAGAAGCAATACTTACTGCAATAGCGTTTACTTACTTTTCTTCTTTGATTTGATTTACATATGGGTAGATCGTTGCGACTTTCTCTAAAATGCATTCATATCTCGCAGTTATCCAATATATTCCAGGTTGTATATATTTCTCCCGTTGTTTTATTTGAAAACCCTTTATATATTGTTTCATAAGAACGATTTCAATGAATCTTTCTTTTGTAGAAAATAGCTGATATAATCAATACGAATAATTATACCGAGAAATGTTAGGTAGAAATGTATCGCTGATAAAATTGTATGTAACATTACAATACGATCTGAGATAAAATCGTAGTTTATGCTTTGTACATAAAATATTGAGTTTGACACGAGAAATGACGTTGAGTGAATTAGTTTTTACTTCCTCAAATATTCATAAAATATTCCATCGGTTGTATACACTGCGATTCTTGAGATAAATTCTCATCAGTTGAAGTAGCAATTCCGGTTAGAAATATTAAGCACATAGTTCCATAGAACGTAAGCATCTGCGTACTGTGAATCTATACAATTTCTTTTGTTATAAACAAGAAGTACTTACGCAAATAAAACAGCAACACATGATTTCAATATGTACACAATAAATATTAATTGTTTTTCAGATATACTTGTCAAAAACAAATGTATATGACTGTTAAAGGGTATGTTTATCACTAGGTTGCGATGTCTTTATGTTTATCACGTACGCATACATGTATAGTCGGCGTCAATGAATCGTTTCGTGGACGCGGGTAGCTAGGGGTAAGAGGAACGGTATTCCCTAGCAGTAAATACTGTAATTGGTCAATTCATCGAAATCTGCTACAGTTAGTTAGTGCGGCGCCCGTTGGCAGTATTTACTCCTAGAGAATACCGTCTCTCTTACCCCTAGCTCCCGGGGCTACGAAACGATTCATTGACGCCGACTGTATATTCACGTAAAAGTTGTCATGATTGCGTTGTTTTTATCACTTTGACATGTAGAAGGACGATTGAAGATTGAAAAATACAAAATGTGTTGAACGTTTTTTGACAAGATATTATTTCAACAAACAGAGATATACATTTTGTCTACATTTTACGAACGCGTTTTAATTATATAATAAGTCATACATTGTAAGTTACGGCTAAGTAAAAAAACGATATTTTTAGATCGTAGTAATATTTATGTAATATTGTTATATGAAGTATTAACGAGTATTACAATTCATACATTAAGTGATAAAGTACATATAAATTTTTTAAATATAAGGAAGAAAAACCGGATTCCATATTGTTTTAGCGTGTGATGAGAAATAAAGGTTATATTTCACAACAAATATGAAGATTCGACACAGACGAGCTTTTCATAACTTATCATGTTTAAGATAATATCTCTATCTTCTAAAGTATAAAGAGCCAAATTTTTACAAGAGATTAATTTCCGAGACAATTTACATAAAACAACAACAACAAGGTCTCAATTTAGTTACTGACACTGAATTACTGAATAGTGCTTATTTCGATCTCTTAAATAAGATAGCTCTATCTAAATCTTAAATCCAACGGATTGTTCTATTGCCTCTACTATGTTTTAATAAATATGTTTGTCTAGCATTTGACTCTATACTTCTGATATGTAAGCTTCTTTCGACTTTTATATTTTGTGAGTTACTTTATAATACTTTCTGTGTGTGTATTTATTACTTCGACTTTTCAGTTTTATTTTACAATGTGACGACAATAACTTAATTTCTGCACAAGCTATCTACATCATAAAAACTTAACTTTAATTATAACTTGTACACTGCGACTGAAGATGACATCTGTGAATGTCGAAACGTTTTCGTATTAAATACTGTTTGAATTGATTATTATTTGAACTGTTAATATTTTTATAAACTCCACCTTATCTGCTCGATACTGACCTTACATTTAGATACACGTATTTTGTTTTTAAAAAATTAATATTTCAGAAAAGTTTTTTTTTCCCCATCTTGCCCTACAAGTAGAGTAAGACGGGGCACCTTCGTGAGCAAAATAAAATGCTTGTTAACAAATGATATAAAATCCATTATTTTTTTTTTACTGGGTTGACAACGGGGGCACACATGTATAACTTTATCATCGTCTTCTATGTTTGCACACGAGCAACGAGCCTATTTTGATAATAACCCAACTTATTTTCTAAAACAGCAGTAACCCCGTTTTGCGTTGTTTCTTTGGACCAATTTTTCCAGTCCGTTTTTTGTTTGTAGTTTCTTATCATCCTGGAACTTAAGGCCATCACATATAAAAGTACTTATGACTGTAAGACGTAGCCGTAAGAAACTTGACCAATTAGAATTTATACTATGTCGCCATCATTTTCGGACGTAAATTTCTGATTGGTCAATTTCCTTACGGCTACGTCTTAAGTAATTTTACGTGTAATGGCCTTTAGATTTCTATTTATACGTCTATGTGGGGCAAGATGGGATAATAAAAAAATACTCAATACCCCATCTTGCTTCTGTTTGTCTCGCTAAAATCATATCACCAAATTTCTTAAACACTGTTTACAAAAATATACAATATTATTCTTGTCTTTTAGCTTGCTAACTTCTTAGAAGCACACGTATAGACAAAAGAACTTAAATATTTTTAAACCACTGTCACAGATGAAAGAATGTTTAAAAATAATAAGAAAATCGTCAAAAATGATCAATTGCGTGTAACTTTATCAGTCAGCTACATATCGCGCTGGTTTGCTTATCAGTGTTAGCGACAATGGCGACACATCTAATGTATATGCTCGATTGTGATTAATGCGTTTCAATCATGTAATACAGAGGCTACTACATCTTGTCTTGCTCCTCGTCTTGCCACACTTTTCTCTACAGTTTGTAGTTATTTTGCGCCAAAGGTTCGAAACAATTTATTTAAAAAATCTTATATCAAAGGTGTTGCCAGCACAAAAAAATTGTTTTATCTGTTTTCTAAATTAATTTTTTATCATAAATTTATTATAAATTGAAAGTTTAGAGTTTGTAGTTATGTCGTGCCAAGATTCGAAACAGTTTATTAAAAAAAATTATATCGGAGGTGTTGCCGGCGCGAAATCACTACGCCGCGAGGAACATTGTCGAAGCGATCGGTACTATCGGAGGTGTTGCCGGCGTGAATAACGCGAATCACTGCCGTGCCTCTTGATTCTCTCTCTCTCTCTTTCTCTCTCTCTCTCTCTCTCTCTCTCTTTCTCTTTCTCTCTCTCTTTCTCTCTCTCTCTCTCCCTTTCTCTCCCTCTCTCTCTCTCTTTCTCCCTCTCCCTCTCCGTCTCCCTCTCCCTCTCCCTCTCCCTCTCCCTCTCTCTCTCTCTCTCTCTCTCTCTCTCTTTCATCATATATTACAATTCTCTTTTTTGTTTTTTCACCTGCTACTGCATGCTGCAAAAGTCCGCGAACTGGCATCTGTGAGTGGTACTCCTGAAATTACATCGATTAAGAATACTCTGGAGTATTCACGAAAAGACAACAACAACCGATTTTCCGCCGATTGATTGAGGCGCGGCACTTTCCTATGGAACGTCGTACCATGTGGACGTCGGAAGGTTGCTCTCGTGCCGTTTTTTACCGTTGTCATTGTCGTGTCGTTTGATTAAGTCGGATAATCTGTGTTGTAACAAGAGAAGTAAATCATTGTGGCTAAACGCTGGCGGAAACAGTTCTACAAAAACCTAAGTGTTTGATTTTATGCTTTCGTGCATGTGATCAACGTCGGAAAGATTGTCAAGGTCGTGTCGGTTGCCGGTTAAACAGGATGAAGAAATACACAAATGTTTAGAGGACGTCGTTTGCCGTTGTTATTTGTCGAACTCAAATTCGGAATCGGGTGAATACCAATAAGATCGTGTGATATTCTAAGAAAAACCAATATATCGTCTACCACAAAATTTATTTGACGAATGTAGAATTCTTGGCTAGGTAACTAATTTGTTGTATTCTATTACGTACAACAAAAACTTAATTTTTCCATTTGTAAATAAGTTCTCGATATCTTTATCTAAAAAATGAAGTATATTTTTTGTATATTTTTATTTAAAAGACAGTTATCGGGAGATATAAAGAAATCGGCACTAAGAGGATTCCATATACTTCATTGCTTTTCTTCTATGAATAAAATATTTCTTACACGCTCTGGATATCTCTTAGAGCACCTTCACAAACTATTAAAAAGACAAAATATATCATAGAAAATATCACAAGATCAATGATACTCACAAAAAAACAAAAGAAAACTAATTATAACAAACGGAAACTGAAAATATTAAGAATGAAATAAAAATACAAATTTAATAATAAAAACAAAATCGAAGTACAAAACGAGATAACGAATAATAAAGATTCACGTGATTGGTCTGTGACTATAATTATACATATAATACATACATTTTATTCTTCGTGTTTTGCAGTTTTCTGTTTCTGTTTTGTGCCATAAGTCTTTTTATGAAAGTCATAAAATAAGTATAGAAATAGTAGCATGTTCAAAACAAATACGAATACAAGTTCTTTTGCTCGTTGTGATCCTTTGCATTCTGGATCTAGAAAAGCCTGTAGTCCATAGCATATCAGCGCAACAAACTGCGTCTATAATGTTGAGAATAGAAACTATATTAATAATCACGCATTTATAATGATATATTATACAAATACTTTATATTATCTAAAGATTATACTTTCAAAATATATTGTTGTGTATACATTTACCATAGGAAGTTAAAATTAATTAAATTTGTCTAATTAATTGAACAGTTCGTACCAATATTATGGTGTATGAAGTTCAATTGTAAAATATAATGTACGAACTTTGTTTTATATGATACATGCGTAATATACACATACTTTACAAACTTATATATAATGTAGAACTTACCATTTGTAATTTCGTAATATATGGTTTAAAACGGGATACTTTTTGTTGCATAGTTGTGCTCCATGCTGCAATGAAGTAATATGTATACATGATAACATGTATAAAACAATTAACTAAGCACACAAATGTTGCTCTGGGGTCCGCTATATATTTGAGGAAATACCATCCAAATAAGACATTAGACACATGATGATATACATGCAAAGAAGACACTTGATTTTGTTTTTTCCGTAAAACAAATACACACGTTTCGATATAATCAATTAGTTTTAATATGAATAGCCACCATGAAATACTTAATAGCTGAAATGCACAAATTTGAAAAATATTAATTATTACATGTTTAAAGTGTGAATAAGAAATGTAGTAAGTACATTGTTTTTACAGACAAATATGTGTTACGCGCGTTTTGTAGTTCAACAATATAATTTTAATAATACTTAACATAAAAACATACCTTAAAACCATTTATACTTGTCAGATCATAATTATTACTACATTTTATGCTATATTTAGTAAACCAGCCGGCAGATACGTAACTGTGCACCAGCCACGCATTAGCAAGAATTTGAAATACGTTATAAAATAATATAAAGATCCTCAAATTAAATGATTGTCGATTCTTCATGTAACTTGGTCCGGCGTAAAATACAAAATACAAGTAACCAAAGGTTATAATTATTACTAGGAATGGCGTTTCTACTAACGCCCAATTACGCGTGAACGGATCTAGAAATAAAATTGCATTACAAAATTTAAAACAAATTTTTGTATGCAACACTCATTAAACAAACTAAGACTTACGCTTTTTATTTACATATTAGGTGTTTGTGAGATTATAAATAAGTTTTAAAATTTCTCGAAATCGTATAATTTAATACACATCAACATTCCAAGTAAAGTATTAAATTCGAAAATTTAAATAATATTTGCATCACGAATATGTGATATATTCACTTCATCTTCTTTTGAAAAGTAAGATCTTCATTCCGAAAAAGACATCTCGGCCAGAGTAGATCTTTTTAAACTATATTTATATAATTACACGAACACCCAGCATGTAGCTCGTAAACCGTAAGGTATAGTACGAATGTCTCAATGAGCATTTAACTCGTAAAGATTAAACATTTTGATATACATATATACATTAAATTTATACTAAACGAATAATAATTTAATAAATATCAAAAGACACGGCAGTGCCTCGCGCCAAGTTCACGCGCAACGAAGTCACGTTTGAACGTGTAAGCACATTGTGTCTCTAAATACGCGAAATTCAGATATTTGAGAAGAGAAAAGATTTTCACGGAGCAATATTTCAAAAACGCCTAACTAGTCACTTTTATTTTAGTCTTAATTGTATAAATAAAAAACAATTTAAATTAAGAGTTTTTATTTAAATACAATGCGTGTTGTGTGTGTACTTGGCGCCTGTTCGTATTTTTTTTCGAAAAGGTAAGTTTTTTAAGATATCACACATTTTGTGTAATATAAAAAACACGATTCTTTCTTAATAAAAATGTGTATTACAAAAAGTTTTGTTAGAAAAGCATTGTGTGACTCGATTTTTATAACACCAACAATAGTTAAATACCGTCAAAAATTATTTCAAACTGAGTGTTCACTGTTTTTGTAGCAAATAGTTACAGTGACTGATTTGAGCGACTAAAAACTTATCAACGCACACTTACATATTTTATTTTTTATTAAGACACCGAACACTGACTATTTTTAATAACTTTTTTAATTCCCCGCAAAAAACCTTCTGAGAATATATAACTTAGAGAGATTTTTTACATAGTACGTGTCAAAAGTACAGGCATCAGCATTTATATGCACATTAAAAATTTAGAGAGCATTATGTATATAAAAAAAACAAATTGACGCAATTAATGAGAAATATTTACCTGCTAAGTCAATCATAAGATAATCATAAACACTGCTAACACTCATTATGTGATTTTCTGTTCACAATATACAAATAATTTTCTGAGTAATTTTTAAGTATCTAAAAGTTGAAAGGTAGTATTTACGTAGTGAAAGACGGATCCGTACTGCCGCGAGTTTCGTTACACTGTGCAGTCGTATAAATAATGAACGCAAATTATTTGAACTTTGTAACATAAGTCATTTATATAATAATTACCGGTTACCAGCCAAATAACAACTGTGTCAAAAACGTGTATTGTTTTATCGTTGCAGTGGTATATAATGAATGCCGGCGAGAAAAAAAATTTTCCACTAATATTACAAAATACAAAATGTGTGATATCTTGAACACTTTTTTTAAAAAAAGAACAGGCGTCAAGTATACGCGTTCAAATAATACATTAAAACTTGATCTAATGCTACAAAAAATTATTTTTCTCTGTATTGTAAGCTACAAACAATTATTTCTTTACAAAATCTGGTTTACAAAAGAAGTGATATCAAAAAGTAACACCAACTGAACGTTTGTTTGTTTTATAATTATAATATATTACAAAATATCTACAAAATCTCTTCTCCAGAAGAAGTGATATATAGGGGAAGAGTGGCATAAAAGAGACAGTTTTAGAGCCAAAAAAAAAATTTTAAAAGTAATTAAACATAACGCTTATTGTTTCAATTTGTAGTTTACTTATTCTTTTGTGTTAGTTAATAAACAAAAAGACAAAATCTAACAAGCTTAATGAACATATTTTCACTTAAAAGAAAAGTAAAGTTTGGCTCTTTCATAACGTAATGGTATTGAAAGAGCCATCGAATGTTATGAAAAAGTCGACTTCTTATAACAAGAATCTTTAACTGGTTATAAACAAAATAATAAACAAACTATTAATAGACATTAATACAGTTGTTAACAAAACATTAATGTAATTGTTAACAAACAATTGTTAACCAAAATGCTAAAACTAGTTACATAACAATCTCTTCAAAATTAACAAAACCATCAACGTAAATTTATATTTTTTACTTAAATCTAAGTAACTTTTACTATAGCACTCAAACTTTCAAAACACCTTTTAAACTTAGAAGTAAAAAAAAAACTTAATTTTTTAAGTATCTTAGTAGCAATTTTGACAAAAATAATTTAGCATTTTTTTTATCTCACATTTTCTATATGTCCAATCAGAATAAAGTTTACACTAAAACCATATTTGCTTACACATTTTATAATGTATAGCGCACATTATACAATTATTATTATTTTCTTTTTCTAGATTTTTTTTTTTTTGATAATATTTTGTCAGAATCTGAAGACAAATCATCGTTACATTTACTGTCAGAGCTAAATGCTTTATTAAGATGATTTTTTGATTTGGTAACCGGCTCTTTCAAAACTTTTCCTCTTAAAAATTATAATCTGAAAATACACTATCAAAGTAACGCTATGAATGAGAAATATTTACATACTTAGGAGACTAAATACATATATAAAATTGTGATATAATAATTTTTATATTATTTCTTTACACAAAAATGTTAAAAAACAAAGAAATAAAACCCAAAAATTTACTTTTCAATGACAAAATCTTTAATACAATGCACCGGCGCTATTTATTTTCAATAATCTGTCAAATGTTTGTGAATGACACACGTCTAGTGTTGCTATATAAAAATTAAAACTTCTGTGAAATTTGTTCAGAAATTGCCGAATAATTGAAAATGGCTCTTTCAAAACCTGGCTCTTTCATGCCACTTTTCCCCTAACTACTACAAATTTATCTACAAAATTTATATATATTCTACAAAAGACATAATATATATTATAATAATAACACAGTAGTAACGCCAATTAAAAAATTTTTATATATATAATATAATTTTGAACTAAGAAAATATGAATAAAATCATAAAAGCTGTTTTTGAAGGATGTTATGCCGAAATATACTTGTATATATGTATACATGCATACATGCATATATACATACATATGTATATTTTTATATATACATGCGTACATATTTATATATGTGCGCATGTATTTATATATGTGTTCACATGTAAATTTTTACACGTGAATTTTTGAATTGAAATTTTTAATTCTTAAAATCATATTTATAAGATGCTATACTTGCATCTCATGTATGAAAGACCTCGTATACCCCCCAAACTAATTTTAAATCATTGCGAAAAAAACTCCTCAGCCAGGAACCTAGAATTTTCGGCTTTCCGGGCCATCGCTTAGGCCACCGAAGCACTTAGAGTCTTTCTCGCAATATTCGTACATATATCAAAGATGGTCTTGATAAATAAATAACGCATACTGAGACCAGCGTGATTCAACAATTAAGGCTCTGAAGTTTAAAGTAAGAAAATATGAATAAGGTCATAAGAGCCGTTTTAGCAGGATGTTATACCGAAATAAACTTTTCTATATACATATATACATATGTATATATGACAGACAATCTACGTATGTATACACATATACATATGTATACATGTATATATGAAAGTAAAAGTATACTTGTATATTAAGTATACATGTATGTATATTTACATGTTCACATGTAAATTTTTACACGTGAGTTTTTGAATTGAAATTTTCAATTGTTAAAATCATACAGGATGCTATACTTGCATCTCATGTATGAAAGACCCCGTATATCCCCCGAATATAATTTTAAGATATTTGTGTAAAAACTCAAAAATTTATGTAGACTTTATAGATCACGTTTTACGAGGATCGTTAAAGATAAAACTGACTTTGACCGAAAAAATACTTGTTTTTATGTTAAGCTCAAAACTTTTCAGACAATCTACGTATATCCGAAGTACTCAATGTTATAGATAACAAAACGATTTGTTAGTGAAACTAACGAGTAACCTATCAAAACTGTATTTTTCGTAAATATTTACAAAACCATTTACTAGAACACACAAGTGTAACAAAAAAAAGGTTTTTTAATAAAAAATATTTAATGTAAAACAACTTTATTATTCATAAATTGAGTTCAAGGGCTTTATTGATTAACTTTATTATTATTATAATATATATCACGTTTTTTTTGTAGAATAGATTTTGTAGATAAATTTGTAGTAGTTATATATCACTTCTTTTATAAAAGAGATACTAGATATTTTTTGTAGTATATTATAATTATAAAACAAACAAAAGTTTGCTTGGTGTTACTTTTTGATATCACTTCTTTTGTAAAACAGATTTTGTAAAGAAATAATTGTTTGTAGTTTACAATACAGAGAAAAATAATTTTTTGTAGCATTAAATCAAGTTTTAATTTATTTATAGTGAAGATAGGAGGATGTCACCTCAGGTTCTTTTCAAATTTACAGTTGAATTGGAATAACGGCAATATTGAGCCAGTGCAGGATGTTGTGCAATAAATAAATGTACTACAAAGTAGGTTTTAACAAAACGTTTCGGCTATATTTTAAGCCCTTATCAATTGCATCTAGTAATACACGGTGAAAAGTAAAAATTAGAATAGGTATTATATAGTCTTAACATAAATAGATTTTTTTATACATGAATGGATTACTAACCTTAAATACTAATGTTTACAAAAGTGGTAGTCACATATCAAACAATAAAAAAAGATAATAATCAGTTAAAAAGATAATAATCATTAATAATCAAATACAAGTCGTACTTGCTAGAACGTAAAATCGATACTGAGTCAAAGAGCAATCGATCGAACTGTAATAAGGAACACAACTCCCTCTGTGTGTTAAAATAGGACTTTTTCAAGTATAGGGATGTATGTATCGTGTAAAGTCTCTGTGTCTCTCATTAAATTTTAATTTATTATTTAAGTATTTAATTTATTATAATTTTTTAATTTATTATAAAGTCNAAGTATATAGTTCGTAGTTATTTTGTGCCAAGTTTCAAAACAGGTATATCGGAGGTGTTGCCGGTGCGACANCACTACGCCGCAATGGATTGCCACGCGTCCACCGCGTTCGGTAGTATTGCCGGAGTTTGATTTTTATGCCCAATTTGTTTATTCCGTTTTTGGAATTAATTTTCTACTTTATAAATTTAAAGTATACAGTTTGTAGTTATTTCGTGTCAAGTTTCACTATAGTTTATTTAAAAAACGTTATATCGGAGGTGTTGCCGGCGCAAAAATTTTTTATTATAAATTGATTATAAATTAAAAGTGTTTGTTGTTATTTCGTGTCAAGTTTCACAAGTTTATTAAAAAACGTTATATAAGTTTATTAAAAGTTTATATAAGTTATATAAGTTTATTCAAAGTTATAAGTTTAGTAAAAAACGTTATATTGGAAGTGTTGATGGCGTAAAAAAATTTTTTAAATTTGTTTTTTGAATTACTTTTTTATCAAAAATTTATGATAAATTGAAAAAAATTTATAGTCTGTAGTTATTTTGTGTCAAGTTTCAAAAGAGTTAANTTAAATAAAGTTGTATTGGAGGTGTTGCCGGCGCGAAATCACTACGCCGCGAGGAACATTGTCGAAGCGATCGGTACTATCGGAGGTGTTGTCGGCGTGAATAACGCGAATCACTGCCGTGCCTCTTGATTCTCTCTTTCTCTCTCTTTCTTTCTCTCTGGATCGAAGTGAGTATATATTCAGTCGTATACTTTTGAGCTTTGTCTTCTCGATCATTTTTCTGCCGCCTGTTGCTCCTCTGGGGCCCTGATTTGTTTCAACCGTAGTGACAAAATCTTGTGCTTTTACACTGACCGATTTTGGTTGCGATTGTGGTCCATTTTGGAGATCTTTTTGTGCTTTTCTCTTTTTGGAGTTTTGGCGATATTTTCTGGATTTTGCCGTTGACGGTTGACTTGGCTTATCGCTCTTCCCCTTCTACCACAGGTTTTCGCGGCGGGAGGTCGGCTTTCCAATCGTCGATGGGATGTCAAGACGCGATGCTCCCTCTCCTACTACGTCGAGTTCGGGGGATAATACACACATGGCAGATGTCAATAGCAATAAACAACACGGTGCTCTTAAGAGGGTACTGGATACCGACTATAGCAACCTGTAAACCGACGTTCTTAAATCAGATTCTGTGTCGTATTTACTGCATCAAATCCAAAATGCTTCTCCAGAAATAAGTAAATTGTGCTAAGAATTGGCTGGTGTGCTTTAGAATGTCAAAATTCAGCACAAATTTTTTCTTAGACAGTTTTCTTCTATAACCTCACCATATATTTATATATGTAGAATTATTTCTAAGCTTATGTACGTATTTGTACTGAATTACCGCCAAACATACGACAAAAACAAATCAAATGAGCTATTCAAATTATGATTTGACTATCTCATTGATGAGAGAAATCTGAGTTCGTGATGATGTGTATTTGATACCATATACTATCATTATGAATAAAAAACAAGTTCAAAAAAGCATTATATACTCATTTTCAAAAGCTTTATATAGTTTTGTATATTTATGTGCTTCTGTAGAAGCTCTTTTAATGTTGGGCAGTAAATGCCCTTACGAAAAAGAACTACTGGCAATAATATATTGCGGCAGTGGTACGAAAAAATTACTGGCATTCTGTGTAATTGCCAGTAATATTCTCAGTGATTCCTGTAATACCTAATAATATTCTTATGTAATTGTCAGTAATATTTATATTACTGACTTTATTTATATGTAATCGGCAGTAGTTCTTTTTCGTAAGGGTAAAATTAAAAAATAAAGAAATTTAGGTTATAAAAACATCGGTTTACAGGTCTCTATCCAGTTTACAAGCCGGGCTCCAGTACCCTCTTAAGAGACAACGCTCCTCTGCGGCGCTGTTTTCAAATATAGGTTCTTGCAGTATGTCCACCGGTATTATTATGAATTTATCTAAGGTTAATGCTCTGAAACGCTCTATAGCTGAGCACTCTGAAACTGTCTCGAAGCTGCTCGTCTCGGGTAAGGATTCTCTTGAGAGAAGGGCTCTCATTGAATCTGCCTTTTGGGCCTGCAGAGAGGCTTTCTCGGAACTGTCTACCGCCTATTCTGCGCTATTAGAAAAGGAAAATGATTCCTCTTTGGTCGCTGTGGAATCTGTTAAGACAATGATTACCGAGGCGATCTCCAAGGTTCAGGCAAATACTTTGCAACATCGATTTGCTGGACTAATGACTGAGGAAGGCACTGTGCCGATTTGCTCTTATGCATCGGCTGTGAAATCTGCATGCCCGACCGTGAAAGTTGCTCGTGGTTCTACTGTTACTGTGAAAAAATCCACGGACATTTTAATAACTCCTAATGCGAACACAGGCAATAAATACGCAACATCTAAAGACACTAAAGAGGCCTTTCAGATAATTATTAAGAGGATACTGGAGCCTCCCTTACGAAAAAAAACTACTGCCGATTACATATAAATAAAGTCAGTAATATAAATATTACCGACAATCACACAAGAATATTATTAGATATTACAGGAATCACTGAGAATATTACTGGCAATTACACAGAATGCCAGTAATTATTTCGTACCACTGCCGCAATATATCACTGCCAGTAATTCTTTTTCGTAAGGGAAGCTTTTGAAAATGGGTATATAATGCTTTTTTGAACTTGTTTTTTATTCATAATGATAGTATATGGTATCAAATACACATCATCACGAACTCAGATTTCTCTTATCAATGAGATAGTCAAATCATAATTTGAATAGCTCATTTGATTTGTTTTTGTCGTATGTTTGGCGGTAATTCAGTACAAATACGTACATAAGCTTAAAAATAATTCTACATACATGAATATATGGTGAGGTTATAGAAGAAAACTGTCTAAGAAAAAATTTGTGCTGAATTTTGACATTCTAAAGCACACCAGCCAATTCTTAGCACAATTTACTTATTTCTGGAGAAGCATTTTGGATTTGATGCAGTAAATACGACACAGAATCTGATTTAAGAACGTCGGTTTACAGGTCGCTATAGTCGGTATCCAGTACCCTTTTAAGCCTTCCAGGTTTAATCTTAAGGTTAACAGGATCACACCGGCTCGTAACAACGGTGTACGTATTGAGGCAGTCTCCGTTGATCTGCCTAAAATCAAGGACTCGGATGAGCTTGCAAAGGCTGGGCTCAGTGTCGAGAAGGTCTCTAAGCTGAATCCTAGATTAATTATTCGTGGAGTGCCTAATGGATTTACAAAGGAGGATATAAGGTCGGAAATAATTGCACTCAATCTAAGCACGTTTGATTCACCTAAAGTCGATGTGATACACATTTTTCCTCCAAGGACTAATCGATCTACAACTAGCTGTGTTATTGAAGTATCGCCTGATATACGAATGTTTCTGCGTCGAGAGCCACATCTCTACAGTAATTACGCATCTTGTGTATTTGAGGACTATGTGCGGGTTCTTCAGTGTTTTAAATGCCTTGCTTTTGGACATCTAGCCAAAAACTGTAAAGGTTCAGCACTGTGTGGTCACTGTGCAGAAGAGCATGAGACAAAACATTGTTCTAAAAGAGAAAGAACCGCCAAATGCGGAAATTGTAAAAGATGGTTGCATAAAGAGTCTACACACTCTGCGCTGGATGGAAAAAATTGTCCGATACTTTTGAAGAGGTTTCGAGACAAAATAGGCAGGATTAATTATAAATAATACTACTGAGTCGCAACTGCGAGCCTGCCATGTAAACTGCCAGTTCTTGCTCGCACATCTCGATGAATTTAGAATATTTTTTGTTAGATCATCGTATCATATTATCTGTATTTCAGAAACATGGCTGAAACCTTCCATCCCGGATCAAATGGTTTCTCTACCTGGATATCATATTTAGATGTGACAGAGTAGGCATGATGGGTGGAGGAGTGGCTTTTTATGTGGCAGACTCACTTAGTGCCAAAATATTGGCAACATCTAGCTGCAACTATTCGCGAAAACCAGAATTTATGATTGCTGAGATTTCCACTACCAATGACAAATTTGTGCTCGCTGTGAACTATCGACCACTTCATTGCGGTTACTTGAATAAGTTTCTTCAATACATTTATCGGCATCTCGACATCTTATAAGCATTACATTATCTTCGGTGATTTCAATGCAGACCTCACACATATCTCTTACGACTCTGATCTCGTTAAAAGCTTTGTTTCGACTTCCGCGATGCATTTAGTACCATTTGAGCCGACTCATCACACTGCAACATCTTCTACTTTGCTTGACTTATGTATGGTGGACGATAGTGACAAACTGATTTCTTTTAACCAGCGGGGTATGGACTTTCTCTCTGCTCACGACTTAATTGAAATTAAATACAACATAACAGTTACGCGTTGCACTGCTAAGACTATAACCATCAGAGATTATAGTACATTTAATGCTGATAATTTTTACGAAGACCTGGCCAGTCTTGACTGGAATGCAGTGTTGCAAGCAGATGACATAGACAAAAAGGTGTCACTATTAAATAGCAATTTACTACTTTGTTATGACAAACACGCACCTCTTAAAACCATTCATCCAAAGCGAGTCTTTGCACCGTGGATCACACCGGACATCAAAGCTCAAATAATTGAAGGGGACACTTTGCGCAGAAGATGGAGACGTCATCGAACGGAAGCCAATTACAACTCCTATAAACTGATCAGGAACGTTGTCAGGAAGAGGGTGCGTGCGGCTAAGAAAAGATACTATCTTAAAACTTTTTATGATCTTAAAAAACCTTATGAAACTTGGAGAAAACTACGCCAGCTAGGCCTCATCAAATCGCGTTCAAACGATAGGATCCTACCATTCTTGGTCGATGAGTTAAATGATTTCTTCATATCGCATATTCAAACGGATGATGCGGAAGTTGCAGAACAGGTCTATCTCGGAGAACTGTCTTATGAAGAATCTAAATTCTACTGGTCCAATATCGAGAGTTCTAATATTAGAAATGCCTTTTCTCGCATAACATCCAAAGCAGTTGGAGACGATGGAATATCGCTCGATCTCATAGGACTGGTTTTGCAGCGCACTCTGCCGATTATCACACATATTTTCAACTATAGCTTAATCAGCGGCGTATTTCCGGCAGCATGGAAGTCTGCAATTGTCTGCCCCATCCCTAAGACCAGATGGCCTTCTGAACTTAAACACTTCAGACCAATCTCTATCATTAATATACTTTCTAAGATGCTTGACCACATAGTTGCGGAGCAAATGATAGAGTATTTGGAGTCACGAAAATTGCTGGACTCTTTTCAGAATGCGTATCGGAAGAATCATTCAACTCAAACTGCTTTGATTTGTGTTCTGGACGATGTTCGACAGGCTGCTGACATGCGTAAGGTCACCATTTCAGTGTTCTTTGATTTCACTAAGGCGTTCGACAATGTCATATACAATCGACTAATTGAAAAACTGAGATTAATGAATTTTTCGAGCTCGACGCTTCGTTGGATTTGCTCCTATCTTTACGGAAGAAATCAAGCTGTACGTGACTCATCTACTGGCTTTACGTCGACAAGGCGATCGCTGTCTAAAGGAGTTCCTCAGGGATCCGTTCTTCAGGGCCACTTCTATATATTTTATATGTCACCGATTTTGAAAAATCTCTACAATACTGCAAACACAATTTTTACGCTGACAATTTACTAATTTACACTCATGCTGAGCCTGATTCACTTAAAGAAGCAATTACTAAAGTAAATGTTGATATACAGAACGTCGCAAGCTGGGCTACTTTGAACGGTCTCACACTAAATGCTGACAAAACTTCTGCCATAATCATGGGTACGACAAGATTTGTCCGCAGTATTGATTTGCATTTCCTGCCGCAAATCAAAGTTAACGGTGTGGCTGTTCCGTTTAAAAACTCCGTCACATACCTAGGAGTGACCTTGTCTTCTACTATGTCTTGGGATCTACAGGTTTCAAATGTTATTTCGCGCATCAATGCTTCATTACATCGTCTCAAAACATACAAACATCTTCTTACTCCTAAGCTACGTGAAAGATTGGTCTCCGTTCTTATCTGCCCGTATATAGATTATTGCTGCACCTTGATGACTAATATTACTGAAGAGGACAATTTACGCCTACAGAGAGCATTTAACAACAGTGTCAAGTTTATTTTCCAGGCTAAGTGGTTTGAGCATATTACGCCGTATTTTAAAAGATTAAACTGGCTAAACATCAAATCAAGAAAATTGTTTTTTATTGGCTGTCAACTACGCAAGCTTCTCGAGAACAAACGACCTGAATTCCTACTCGGATCATATGAATTTAGGAACTCAATCCAGCGCAGTACACGTGCTCTTGACGACCATCTTATTCTTCCTATTTCCCGAACTGAGCTCTTCAGGCGGTCTTTCAGGTGCGTTTCGATTGACCTTTAGGACAGTATTCCGGTGGACATTCGCAATGCAAATGAATTTAAAACTTTCAGACAAAAGCTATATGATTACCTTATTTTGTCCGAGAGTTGATATTTGATCATACTCTGAATGTGCCTATTTCTTATTGATTTCTAGTTTACCTGTTATTCATTTTTCTCTTTTTACTTTTATATTATTATATTCTATATTATATATACTCTATGTTATTATATACTCTACATTTAAATATTTTTATATATACTTACTGCTATATTGTTCGTTATTTATTTTCTAATGTCAATTTCATATGTATATTTTGTTAATAGCGCTTGAAAGGACTTGTCCCAGGGCGCGTTAAAAATAAAAGCTATCTATCAATCTTTCTCTCTTGCTCTCTCTCTCTCTCATCATATATTACACTTCTCTTCTTTTTTTTCACCTGCTGCTGAATGCTGCAAGAATCCGCGAACTGGCATCTCTGCGTGGTACTCTTGCAATTACATGGATTAAGAATATTCTGGAGTATTCACAAAAAGACAACAACAACTGATTTTCCGCCGCTTGATTGAGGCGTGGCACTTTCCTGTGGAACGGCGTACCATGTGGACGCCGGAAGGTTGCTCTCGTGCCGTTTTTTATCGTTGTCATCGTCGTGTCGTTTGATTAAGTCGGATAATCTGTGTTGAAACAAGCAAAGTAAATCATTGTGACTAAACGCTGGCGAAAACAGTTCTACAAAAACCTAAGTGTTTGATTTTATGCTTTCGTGCATGTGATCAACGTCGGAAAGATTGTCAAGGTCGTGTCGGTTGCCGGTTAATTAGGATGAAGAAATACACAAATATTTAGAGATCGTCGTTTGCCGTTGTTATTTGTCGAATTCAAATTCGGAATCGCGTGAATACCAATAAGATCGTGTGATATTCTAGAAAAACCAATATATCGCCTACCACAAAATTTATTTGACGCATGTAGAATTCTTGGCTAGGTAACTAATTTGTTGTATTATATTACGTACGAATAAGACTTAATTTTTCCACTTGCAGATAAGTTCTCGATAACTTTATCTAAAAAATGATGTATATTTTTTTGTATATCTTTATGTAGAGAACAGTTATCGGAAGATATAAAGAAATCGACAATAAAAAGATTCCATATACTTTATTGCTTTTATTCTATGAATAAAATATTTCTTACACACTCTGGATATCTCTAAGAGCACCTTCACAAACTATTAAAAAGACAAAATATATCACAGAAAATATCACAAGATCAATAATACTCACAAAAAAACAAAAGAAAACTAACTATAACAAACGGAAACTGAAAATTACGAACGAAATAAAATACAAATTTAATACTAAACCCAAAACCAAAGTACAAAATCAGATAACGAATAATAAAGATTCACGTGATTGGTCTGTGACTATAATTATACATATTATACATAAATTTTATTCTTCGTGTTTTGCAGTTTTCTGTTTCTGTTTTGTGCCATATGACTTTTTATAAAAGTCATAAAATAAGTATAGAAATAGTAGCAAATTCAAAAGGAATACGAATACAATTTCTTTTTCTCGTTGTAGTCCTTTGCATTCTGGATCTAGAAAAGCCTGTAGTCCATAGCATATCAGCGCAACAAACTGCGTCTATAATGTTGAGAATAGAAACTATATTAATAATAACACATTTTTTTTTTTTTTTTTTATAATGATATATTATACAAATACTTTATATTATCTAAAGATTATACTTTCAAAATATATTGTTGTTGTGTATACATTTATTATAGGAAGTTATAATTAATTAAATTCGTCTAATTAAGTGAACAGTTCGTAACACTATTATGGTGTATGAAGTTCATTTGTAAAATATAATGTACGAACTTTGTTTTATATGATACATGCGTAATATACACATACTTTACAAACTTATATATAATGTAGAACTTACCATTTGTAATTTCGTAATATATGGTTTAAAAACAGATACTTTTTGTTGCATAGTTGTGCTCCATGCTGCAATGAAGTAATATATATACATAATAACATGTATAAAACAATTAACTAAGCACACAAAAGTTGCTTTGGGGTCCGCTATATATTTAAGGAAATACCATCCAAATAAGACATTAGACACATGATGATATACATGCAAAGAAGACACTTGGTTCTGTTTTTTCCGTAAAACAAATATACACGTTTCGATATAATCACTTAGTTTTAATATGAATAGCCACCATGTAATAGTTATTAGCTGAAATGCACAAATTTGAAAAATATTAATTATTACATGTTTAAAGTGTGAATAAGAAATGTAGAAAGTACATTGTTTTTACAGACAAATATGTGTTACGTTTTGTAGTTCAGCAATATAATTTTATTACTACTTAACAGAAAAACATACCTTAAAACCATTTATACTTGTCAGATTATTATTATTACTACATTTTAGGCTATATGTAGTAAACCAGCCAAAAGATATATAACTGTGCACCAGCCACGCATTAGCAAGAATTTGAAATACGTTATAAAATAATATAAAGATCCTCAAATTAAATGATTGTCGATTCTTCATGTAACTTGGTCCGGCGTAAAGTACAAAATACAAGTAAGCAAAGGTTATAATTATTGCTGGGAATGGTGTTTCTACTAACGCCCAATTACGCGTGAACGGATCTAAAAATAAAATTGCATTACAAAATTTAAAACAAATTTTTGTATGCAACACTCATTAAACAAACTAAGACTTACGCTTTTTATTTACATATTAGGTGTTTGTGAGATTATAAATAAGTTTTAAAATTTCTCAAAATCGTATAATTTAATACACATCAACATTCGAAGTAAAGTATTAAATTCGAAAATTTAAATAATATTTGCATCACGAATATGTGAAATATTCACTTCATCTTTTTTTGGAAAGTAAAACCTTTATTCCAAAAAAGACATCTCGGCCAGTAGATCTTTTTAAACTATATTTATATAATTACACGAACACCCAGCATGTAGCTCGTAAACTGTAAGTTATAGTACAAATGTCTCAATGAGCATTTAACTCGTAAAGATTAAACATTTTGATATACATATATACATTAAATTGTATACTAAACAAATACTAATTTAATAAATATCAAAAGACAGTGCCAAGACACGGCAGTGCCTCGCGCAAAGTTCACGCGCAACGAAATCACGCTCGAACATGGGAGCACACTGTGTCTCTAAATACGTGAAATTCAGATATTTGAGAAGAGAAGAGATTTCCACGGAACAATATTTCAAAAACGTCAAACTAGTCACTTTCATTTTAATCTCAATTGTATAAATAAAAACCAGTTTGAATGAAGAGTTTTTATTTAAATACAATGCGTGTTGTGTGTGTACTTGGTGCCTGTTCGTATCTTTTTTTGAAAAGATAAGTTTTTTAAGATATTACACATTTTGTGGTAATATACAAACACGATTCTTCTATAATAAAAATGTGTAGCACAAAAAGTTTTGTTAAAAAAGCATTGTGTCAAGACGCGTTTTTTATAACACCAAAAATAGTTAAATACCGTCAAAAATTACTTCCAACTGAGTGTTCATTATTTTTGTAGCAAATAGTTACTTTACACTGATTGATTTGAGCGAATAAAAACTTATGTACGCACACTTACATATTTTATTTTTTATCAAGACACCGAGCACTGTTTATTTTTAATAACTTCAAGCAACCCTCTGAGAATATATAACTTAGAAAAATTTTTTACATAGTACGTGTCCAAAGTAAAGGCATCAGCATTTATATGCAAATTAAAAATTTAGAGAGTACTATGTATATAAAAAAACAAATTGAAGCAATTAATGAGAAATATTTACCTGCTAAGTCAATCATAAGATAATCATAAACACTGCTACCACTCATTATGTGATTTTCTGTTCACAATATACAAACAATTTTCGAAGTATCTAAAAGTTGAAAGGAAGTATTTACGAATTGAGAGACGGATCCGTACTGCCGCGAGTTTCACTTTCGTTACACTTTGCAGTCGTATAAGTAATGAATGCAAATTATTTGAACTTTGTAACATAAGTCATTTATATAATAATTTTCGATTACCAGCCAAACACCAACTGTGTGAAACACTTGTATTGTTTTATCGCTGCAGTGGTATATACGGAATGCCGGCGAGAAAAAAATTTTCCACTAATATTACAAAATACAAAATGTGTGATATCTCGAAAACTTTTAAAAAAAAAAAAACAGGCGCCAAGTATACGCAATACACGTATTGTTTTCAAATAATAAATTACAACTTGATCTAATGCTACAAACAATTATTTTTCTCTGTATTGTAACCTACAAACAATTATTTCTTTACAAAATCGGGTTTACAAAAAAAGTGATATCAAAAAATAACACAAAGTAAACTTTTGTTTTTATTATAATTATAATATACTAAATACATTATAATAAACTACAAAATATCCACAAAGTCTTTTTTACAAAAGAAGTAATATATAGGGGTAGAGTGGCATGAAAGAGCCAGTTTTAATATGGAGCCAAAAAAACTATTTAAAAAGCAATCAAACTTAATATTTGTTGTTTCAATGTGTAGTTTACTTATTTCTTTGTGTTAATTAATAAACAAAAAAAAACTAACAATCTTAATAAACATATTTTCACTTAAAAGAAAAGTAAAATTCGGCTCTTTCATAACATAATGGTATTGAAAGAGCCATCGAATGTTATGAAAAAGCCGCGACTTCTTATAACAAGAATCTTTAACTGTTTATAAACGAAATAATAAAGAAATTATTAATAGACATTAATACAATTGTTAACAAAACATTAATATAATTGTGACAAACAATTGTTAACCAAAATGCTAAAACTAGTTTCATAACAATCTCTTCAATATTAACAAAACCATCAACGTAAATTTATATATTTTTTACTTAAATCTAAGTAACTCTTACTTTAATCAAACTTTCAAAACAACTTTTAAACTTAGAATTGAAAAAAAAACTTAATTTCTTAGGTATCTTTAGTAGCAATTTAGACAAAAATAATTTAGCATCTTTTTTTACCTACATTTTCTATATGTCCAATCAGAATAAAGTTTACGCTGAAACCATATTTGCTTACTCTTTTTATAACGTTTAGTGCACATTATACAATTATTATTAGATTCTTTTTCTAGTTTTTTTTTTGTTTTTGATAATATTTTGTCAGAATCTGAAGACAAATCATCGTTACATTCACTGTCAGAGCAAGATGCTTTATTAAGATGATTTTTTGATTGTTTGGTAGCCGGCTCTTTCGAAACTTTTCCTCTTAAAAATTATAATCTCAAAATACCCTATCAAATTAACGCTATAAATGAGAAATATTTACATACTTAGAAGACTAAATACATATGTAAAATCGTAATATAATAATTTTTATATTATTTCTTTACACAAAAATGTTAAAAAACGAAGAAATAAAACCCAAAAATTTACTTTTCAATGACAAAATCTTTAATGCGATGCACAGGCGCTATTTATTTTGAATAATTTGTCAAATGTTTGTAAATGACACACGTCTAGTGTTGCTATATAAAAAATTAAAACTTTTGTGAGATTTGTTCAGAAACTGCCGAATAATTGAAAATGGCTCTTTCAAAACCTGGCTTTTTTATGCCAGTTTTCCCCTAACTACTACAAATGTATCTACAAAATTTATATATATTCTACAAAAGACATAATATATATTATAATAATAACACAGTAATAACGCCAATTAAAAAAACTTTATATATATAATTTTGAACTAAGAAAATATGAATAAGGTCATAAGAGCCGTTTTAGCATGATGTTATACGTTTTAGCATGATGTATTTTTATACATCTCATGTCAACGCTTTAAAATCACATATTAGTATGTATTTTTTTCTTTATTGTTGAAGAAATGTATATAATATAATTAAAGTAAATAAATTAGTACTACTAGTATTTAGATTTGCATACACTTGGCAGTAATTGTCCACCCAAAATATGTATAATTATTAATTACTTCATTATAATAGTATACAACTACATTTTTATATCATTCTATTTCCATCTCACGTGATACTATAGACAATACGATGCAATTCAGAAACATTGAATCATTGATAACAGATTTCTACGGATTTTTTTCTCAAAAGAGAAGAATCCAGATAAACGTGTTAACAAGTCTAATCATCATTTTCAAACTTACATTTTATGTAATTCAGAAAATAATATGTATATATATACAATACTTAATTAAACGGTAAAGTTAGTTAAAGCAATTTAGTAAACATACACAAAATGAATATTTGTAATAAATTTTACAAGGAGAGTGACATTCTTAATTTTTAAAAAAAAGATAAAAATAGGCACAAGTACACGCGCCACATGTAACTCTAGAAAAAATTATTACTATATTATTATACTACCTAGAAACATTTTCTCTACAAAATCTAGTCTACAAAGGAATTATATCAGAAAGTAGCGCCAAAGAAATCTTGTATGTGTATACATTGTTACAATACAAACTGAAATAATATAAAAGCGGCCAAAAATCAAAAATCCATATGGAACTGATTTCAAAGTAAAACATATTTAATGTAAAACACCTTGGCGCGGCTGCACCGAAAAGAGCACATACACGCGAGCTATTCACTTCACATATGGAAGTTTAATTTCATAATAACTCAATTAGCATAGCTCTTCAAGTGTAGCAATAATTATAATATATTATTTACATATTATTCAACAGAGCATTCAAGTAATTTTTGATATTTTTGAGACTTATCGTTAGATGATTTTTGTCAAAAAAATAATGTTATTTTATCAAAACAGAGTTCAAAAAGTACATACTTTATAATTATATGCTTAATAAAAAAAGCTATTGAGTAGTTATTATATCAAACTGAATTTTAGTTCAATATATCTTTCGGTGCAGCCGCGACAAGTGTTTTTGTATTCTATCTTGTATGTAATATTTTTTATTTTGAAAATAATTCCATAGGAATTTTCGATTTTTTACATAAAGCGAAGTTTCTAGATGTATAATTTGACATAATTTAAGACTTTCCACGCAAAGCTATTTTATAGTTTTCTAATATTTTATTTTAATACAATGTATAAATGTGCAAAATTTACTTAACGCTGCTTATTGATGTTATTTGTTTTTCTAAAATAGATTTTGTAGAGGAAGAGTTTTTATGTAGCACAATAATATAATAATACTTTTTAGAGATACGAGTTGCGCGTGTCCTTGGCGCTTTTTTTAATTTTTTGTGAAAAGGTAACTTTTTCGGGTAAATTATACAAGATCGTTTTGTTAAAAACATTGCAATTATAGTGTGTGTGTTATATTAAAAACTTATATTAATTTGTTTAGTTAAAATACAAATCAAGCTGATAGGAAAGCACAAAAAGATTAGAAAAATTGATTTTAATAAATATGTTATTAAAGAAAAGAATTAATGTAATTGCGTATTACTATACGATTAGGTTTTACGCAATCAGTAAAAAAATCAAGCATATAGCCAGATTGTTGGGTAAATATTCAGAAAAACGTAGCACTTTTGGAGGTCACTGACCTTAACATAAGTTGTCAAGGACACCTTCCTGAACAACAATTTGCAACTTTTAGCCGTCGCTCGTTGTTTGTTAAAAAATTATAAACAAAAGAAGTTGCGTCGATAAACTGTTATTTTCCGACACCGTGTACATTTTGTTTGTGTTGTAAGCGTGTAGGCAGGGGGGGCTGTGCCCCACCGCAGGAGAAGGAGCTACGGCTTTTTCCCCTGCTCCCTCCACACGAAAAAATGAAGAATTCAATTAAGTGTCAAGTTAAGAATACAATTAATGTTCTACCGATGTCCCGAAACGTGGAATATTACTTCGCATATCTCTCCAAAATCTTTCGATGTTTTGCGTTTGACAATTAGTATGAAGATCTACGAAATTTTCTTTGTGATTTACTGTATAGTGAGTGTAACCGTGCATATTGATATTGTTGTTATATGCCTTTATTTTTTCGTGAAAGGGATGCTGCGGAGAGACGCAGCCCCTTTTGCCTATACGCTTACAACACGAACAAACCGTACACGGTGTAAGTAAGAGTTAATTTATGATATTTCTTTTGTTTATACTTTTTCAACGAACAACGGGCGACGGCTAAAGTTGCAGATTGTTGTTCAGGAAAGTCCATGACAAAATTTGTTAAAAACTCATTGACCTTCAAAGGTGCTCTGTTTTTCTGAATATTTACCGATTGTTGTCTGCGCATAATTAATTCCGTCCTTGATTATACCACGTAGGTAGTTGCAACAGTCATGTAATTAATTATGAATCAAAATTGCGTCCATAGTCCAGTTTAATACTGATTTATATTCAATAAGTGTCACGTATGTAGGTATAATATGTATAAAAATGTCAAAAAAGTATATGACACATGTATGACCAATGAGTATTTTACTATATTAAGATACTATAGATATGAAGAAACTATTAAATTATAATAACACTAACCTAACTGCCACTTTAACGGCTTTAAAATTTTCTTCTTTAAAGTTTACGTTGTCTCCTTTTGAATATAGTTTGTTTGACGTAACACAGCTCGCTTTGTAAAATTAATCAATTTACTTATGTTTAAAAAATTACTTTTTCACTATTTCCTCCACTAGCAGAAATGGTAAATATATAGAAAAGGTCACCCTCCTCCGATTTCAATGAGCTTGACATATGTTGTCAAAGACACCTTCCTGAGTAACAATCCGTAAATTTTCGCCGTCGCTCGTTGTTAATAAAAAAGTTATGAACAATTGAAGTTTGAAAACCAAGGCTATATTGTGATGTACCTACATATAAATATATATATATTTACACATACATAAATATACATATATATATAATATGTATATATAAATGTATATGTAGCGTCACAGCCCGTAGTCCCGTCAATTTTAGAATTGACTAATCAATATCCGAAGCAAATGTTTTATATTAAACACGTAATCTCTGATTACGCGTTACGCGTTACGCAAAAAATAACAGTGCGTGGGATCACATCCTAATTCTTTCATGTTTTTTATGTTAATGTTGTAAACGTGTAGGCAGAGAAAACTGCGCCCCCCCTGCACTCCCCCTAAAATCTACCCTAACCTAACCTGTGTTACTACAATATCAATAGAAATGAGTGAAAATTTTGCGAAGAGGAGTGCAGAAAGAAAAGTTTAGATTAGGGTTAGGTTAGATTTTAGAGGGGGTGCAGAGGAGCGCAGCCCCCCTGCCTACACGTTTACAACACCGACAAAAAGATCATGAAAGAATTAGTCTTGTTTTAATACTACTCTATCCTATTGAGTCTGATTGACACATTCTCGGGCTTTAACGCTAACATATACATACATACATACATAATTACAAATTGTAAATGTTTCCAAATTTTCAGTTACTAGCAAAAATTGGCAAACTTAATTTTCAAACTTCAATTGTTTATAACTTTTTTATTAACAAAGAGCGACGGCTAAAATATACGGATTGTTACTCAGGAAGGTGTCCTTGACAACATATGTCAAGCTCATTGAAATCGAAGGGGAGTGACCTTTTCTATATATTTACCAATAATAATTACATATCACGATGTAAACGTCTGTAGTGGGGAAAACGATCTTATTTAGGTTGTATTACATGTACGTGTGTATAGAATTATAAGTTTCAAAATATGTAGTTTCANTGTTCGGTAGACATTCATTAACAAAATGTTTTATACAAAAAATAGTTTAGTATATATAAGTATTTCTAAAACTACAATTAAAATAATACAAAAAAAAATCTAAAACAGTTTTTAGTAGACCATTTTTAAATGTGCCAATGGTGCGCTCGCAAAGCTGCAAAAGATTTGTTGCAAGAAAATTATTTCTACAGGCGGAAGACTTATTCTTATACTCACAACCTTTAAAAATCTTAACTAAACAATATAATTTCTTTGATTTATTATGTAAATTTTTGGTTTTTGTTTCACGCAGAGAAATGACTTGCGTAGCGTCAGCGCGACGCGAGCATGGTGTTTTTGAGCAGACCTCCTTTCGGCAAGTATAGTAGAAGGTGGGGCAAAACGGGGTAAATAAGCTTTAATGATAGATAAAACAACAAATTTTCATAATCAACGAAACAACTTTACTTTTTATTTATTCTTTGATAATTAGTCTTTCTATTAAACTATAAATAAACCATCTTTTTAGAATTTGTTATACAAAAAAATTAATTCTTCAGAAAAGTTTCTTTTGTCCCATCTTGCCCCACAGGTGGAATAAGACGGAGCACCTTCGTGAGCAAGATGAGGTACTTTTGAACAAATGATATAAAATCCANTATTTTTTTTTACTGGGTTGACAACGGGGGCACACATGTATAACTTTATCATCGTCTTCTATGTTTGCACACGAGCAACGAGCCCATTTTGATANTAACCCATCTTATTTTCTAAAACAGCAGTAACCCCGTTTTGCGTTGTTTCTTTGGACCAATTTTTCCAGTCCGTCTTTCGTTTGTAGTTTCTTATCATCCTGGAACATAAGGCCATCACACACACATAGAATTACTTACGACGGTCAAACGTAGCCGTAAGAAAATTGACCAATCAGAATGTATACTATGTCGCCATCATTTTCGGACGTAAATTTCTGATTGGTCAATTTCCTTACGGCTACGTNTTACGGTCTTAAGTACTTTTATGTGTCATGGTCTTTAGATTTTTATTTATACGTCTATGTGGGGCAAGATGGGATAATAAAAAAATGCTCGTTACCCCATCTTCCTTCTTTTTGTCTCGCTAAAATTATATCAACAAATTTCTTACATACTGTTTACAAAAATATAAAATATTATTCTTATCTTTTAGCTTGCTAACTTGTCTTAGAAGCACACGTATGGACAAAAGAACTTAAATAATTTTATACCACTGTCACAGATGAAAGACTCTTTAAAAATAACAAGAAATTTGTCAAAAATGATCAATTGTGTGTAACTTTATCACTCAGCCACATATCGCGTTGGCTCCTTTATCACTGTTAGCGACAATCGCGACAATGGCGACTCATCTAAAGTATATGCTCGATTGTGATTAGTGCGTTTCAATTATATAATACAGAGACTACGTCTTGTCTTGCTCTTCGTCTTGCCACACCTTTCCGTACAGTTTGTAGTTATTTCGTGCCAAAAGTTCGGAACAATTGATTAAAACATCTTATATCGGAGGTGTTGTCGGCGCAAAAAATTGTTTTATCCGTTTTCTGAATTAATCTTTTTTCATAAATTTATTATAAATTTAAAGTTTATAATTTGTAGTTATGTCGTGCCANGATTCGAAACACTTTATTAAAANAAGTTATATCGGAGGTGTTGCCGGCGCGAATAACGCAAACCACTGCCGTGCCTCTTGGTTCTCTCTCTCTCTCTCTCTCTCTCTCTCTCTCTCTCTCTCTCTCT
>NW_018021477.1:0-2592 GCF_002006095.1 Pseudomyrmex gracilis
TTCCTTAGTCCGGAGACGACGTCCGAACATCGTAAATTTCACACACATTTTCGATTATATCCATATATCTCCGTTTAGAAGCCACAAACCGAAAAAACGCAAGAATACTGTTTTGTGTATTTTTCAACGCGAACCAAACGAGCCCAAAAACAAGTCGATCGGTTCAGTCGTTATTAAGAAATAGCTGGCTAAAAATCTCCCCTCCACTGAAAAACCTCATTTTCGCGTGTAAGAGGCACAGTGTGCTCGCGCAGTTCGAGCGCCACTTCGTTGCGCGTGAACTTGGCGCGAGGCACTACCGTGCCTCTTGATCCCCACCAACGCAAACAAACGCACAACAATAAACATATAACTGTAAGGACGCAAGATAAATTCAAAAACATATTATTTAGCTTTGTATGAGTCAAAGAATGTAAAATAAGGTTTTAAATTATCGGTATCAGACATTGCATTAATAACATTGTCCGTGAGCTTTATGTGTAACATTTCTGATACAGATCTTTTGAAGTAAAAACTCTCAAAGTCCAAGATTTTAGTTTCCTTCCAGTTAAATTCATGACCAGTAGAAAAGCGGTGTTCAGTGATAACAGAAATATTTTCCAAGTTTCTATTAATTTGATTGCGATGTTCACTAACCCTTGTTTTTAGTTTTCTATTCGTCTGGCCGACATAAGAAACATCACAAGATATACACTCAATGCAATAAACCAAATTTTTATTAAGCTCATGGTCAATTGGATCTTTTTGTACCTTAATAAATCTATTAAGTTTGTTAAAACTTCTGTATGCCAACGAGATATCCTTTCTATTTCTCAACGACTTAGACAAAGAATCAGACAATTTTGTAATATAAGGAATAACAAAAAAGTTTTTTCTTTCAGGAATGTCAGGAGTAAGGGTAGTTGAAGATAAGTTAGTATTGTTTTTAGATAATTTGTTGTTAAATAAAAATTTGATTCTATTATTAATAATCCTGAATAATAGTTGTAATGGATAATTGTTAAGTAGTAATATGTTGATCATAAATTTAAAATTTTTGCATGGAAAGTTGGATGTGATAAAAAAAAAATCTTGTCCACCATCCCAATTATTGTGCCAATTTTTTGTGATAATGGGTGTGACGAAAAATAATTCAAATAACGACCTGAGAAAGTAGTTTTATGATACCAGTCAAATATAATTCTGTTACCAACAAGAAAAAGCGTAGTATCCAAAAAACTTAAAGAGTTATTAGTATGGGTTTCTACTGTAAACTGTAAACGACTATGATAATTATTAAAAAGATAAATTAATTGTTGAATGTAGGATGGAGGGGCAGTTACAATTGAGTCATCAACGTATCTAAAATAGAAGGAAGGAGTAAAAGGAAGCTTATCAAGAACATTTGATTCAAGGTCTTGCATAACTAAATCCGAAATAATAGGGGATAACGGAGATCCCATTGGCACACCAAACGACTGTTTAAATAATTTATTATCAAAAGAAAAAAAGGTTGAAGACAAAACAAACTCAACAGCTGACAGAAACTCATCTTGCGGAATTTTAGTATTTTTACAAATGAATTTCCAACGTGACTTCATACTATTGATAGCTAAATCTAAAGGGATGTTCGTAAAAAGTCATATTGATAACAGTTATGATTTTGTTAATAAGGTTAAGAATGTCGAATTGCAACACGATCATATTCTTTTATCTTTGGATGTTATCTCGCTTTTTAAAAAGCTAAATACATTACCATGATCGCATAATATATAGATCACTTTCAAAGACCAAATGAAACATGACATTTGTTGGTGAGTAAAAACCATTTCGTAATTTGTTTTAAATATTATATATTAACAAGTAAGAAAAATAATTGACGAAACAAATACATAATTAATTATTTGATTTGTCTTCCAGATTGGATACGCGTTATTTTCGATTAAGTATCCGACGTTTCGTGACATTGTCAATTTATTTTATAAAGATAAGAAGCAACCCGACAAAGTTCATAAAACGTCGTCTATGCGAAACGAAAACAACGCGTAACCAAGAAAGTTAGTGATACAATTTATAATACATACAATTATTTATCGTGATGAAACATCGCGGGAGTATCTATTGTTTTCAATAAATTATTTATATAGTATGTCACAGTATATATTTTGCAAATATGTTAGACATACACACATAATTTTTAAACCATCTTTCCTAGAAGTATTATTTGAAATATTATGGTATTATTTAAAATATTGTATTATATAAAATATTGTATTAGGTATAAAGTATATTATATCATATTAGGTAAAGTGTGTGAACGCTTTATTAAATGTATAATCACAAATATATATTTCACTGCATATAATTTTTTTTTTCTATCTACTAACAATAGGAAGTATTAACAATTGTTTCTAATAATGTTAATATTTGAATATTGGTCTATATAATATATGTAGTGCATTACAATTGCAAAATGTTCTTTACAATTAAAAATAAATTCAAATAAAGGTGATTGAGACATGTTCTCAGGTTCGAAGTAAAATTAAAATTGAAAACCAAGATAAAATTGGGCAGTTTGAACCAGTTGCGGGGTGTTGTGCAGTTATAAGTAAA
>NW_018021477.1:7357-12547 GCF_002006095.1 Pseudomyrmex gracilis
TTTCATCAAATGTTAAATAATATTCTAACATCTATTGTCATATATTTTGTATTCAGTTTAATCCACTGAAGATGGCTATTGAATAAAGCCGAAACGTTTGGATAAAAAACACTAAGTTGTTTAATTTACTTATAACTGCACAACACCCCGCAACTGGTTCAAACTGCCCAATTTTATCTTGGTTTTCAATTTTAAAAATAAATTGTTCTTTTTCTACTTTTATTTTTTATACATTAATTAACAATTGTTAAAATTTCCTTCACGACAGAAGAAACCACCACCGTCTCGCGGTTTTCGTCGAGCAACAATATGTACGTCGTATAAATTGTTTTTAAACTATAGATACATAAAATATATCATTTATTAAGTATAAATATGATGAAAATATCAATCTAAATGAAAAAGTGTGTTTTGTGTAATTTCAATTTTGGTTTTTATTTTTGCTAGGAAGCTTTACAGGTATTTCAGTATATTTTTCCATATATGTCTATCAAAACATCTATTTAAAAAATAAACTTACATATTGGCCAAGAGTGGTAAATTTATTATTTCATTTGTACTCAGTTTTTTGTACATATAAATTTTATGTATACATATAAATACAATTTTTAATTAATAAAGAAAAGTCAGAGAACGAGCCGGAAAATTCGGACATTTTTTGTACCGCTTACGACGTTATTGAGAGCTGAACGTCGTATCGCCCGAGCGAGAGCGAGACAGAAAGTCATTTCTCTGTCTCTTTCTACTGCCCGATCGCGCCCGAAGTCTCGAGCGCACACGTACACGATCTGAGGTTGTGTGCGCATTCCCTCCATGCTACCGCTGCTACCGCATGCTACCAAGTGTTCAGAATCTGGCATCTCTGATCTCCTTAATAAAGCTAATACTACTTACAAATTTCTGAAACAGAATCCTAAGATCCTTTTCACTAGGGCAGACAAAAGCAACACCACGGTTGTAATAAAAAAAACAGACTACATTGCCAAAATTAATCATATGTTAAATGATACCAATACATACTCTGTTTTATTACTGTAACGGAGCCAATTTTCTATCGGTTTTGCCCGGCCTTCCGTCTGCCGGACAGCTCGGTCGGTGCCAAGGTTTGGGGGAGGGGAAGGCAAAGAAATTGCGACACTCTGGTTTAGGCTTTATGCTGAAATGTATCGTCGGTTTATTCTATTATGGAATATGTGTATATTTTACATAAAATAGAAACGAACTCGATCGGTGTATTTATCAGTGCGATAGCGGTTCGGTACGGTTAATTCGGCGCGGATACCACGTTCGGCGTGATAAAGTCGACGGAGAAGTGGCGGTCTTATCCTAACTTAACTGAAACTACGGGGGGAAGATAACTATGTACAGACGGCGTCATTAATTCGAAGAATAGGCGCGGGGATCACATAAAAAGTCCAAGTGATCCAAATATCCATTAGTCCCAAAATCGGGTGTCCAGTTGTGGACACCCAATTGCTACTAGTTAGTTAGTACGGCGCCCGTTGGCGCTACGAGGAACCGCCCCGCTTGCCCTCCGATCCCCGCGCCTATTCTTCGAATTAATGACGCCGTCTGTACAGAGAGCGTATTTACAGAGAGATGCTTGGCCGTGAAAACGGCAGTTTGAGTCATGAGAACGACTGATCCTTGATGTGGCGGTTACAACGGCCGTTTTTAGCTCCCGGGGCTCGTGGAGCCGAAGGGGATGATGTGCGCCGAGGCGCTGAGACAGCGCCTCGACCGGAAGGTCAGGATGCGTGCCGAGACAGCGCCTCTGCACCAGAGAGTCGAGACAGCGCCTCGACCGGAGCAAATGCGGAATGGCTAAGACAGCGCTTCTGCCAGGAAGAATTGCTCTCGAGACACCGCCTCGAGAGCTCGGGAAAGGAAGTGGTCTCGACTGTCAAAATCGGCCGGCTTATATACCCCGGAGCGGCCTACGGTCCGTCCGGGGTCGGCGTGCGGTACGCGCTTGTTTGCGTGTCACGCACCTGTGCCGTGTCGCACGGGCACAAGTCTTCGCTCGTGCGCGTGCGTTGTTTGTGCGATCTTAAATTATAGGGTGTGGTGCTTAAACTATAGACGGCCGAGAACGCAGATAAGAGCACTAAACTATAGCCACTAAACTATAAATTTTAATAAAAAAGAAAAGTATAATAATATAATTAACGCAAAAACATAATAATCACATAATAATAATAATATAACAAAAGAAAGAAAAGTATAATAATATAATAATTAACGCAAAAATATAATAATCAAATCATATAACAAAGGGAAAATATGTACAGTGACGAAGCGAGCTACGTCACATTACACAACCCAATTAACAAAATAGAAAGTCAGTTAAAAGAAATTTTTAGAAGATGGCAAAACAAAAGATTTAGTAATCAACAAACAAAATATTCACTCAATTCTAACGACTTCCTTCTTCCTAGAGCATATAGAGTCCCTAAAATTCACAAAAAAATTGCCCATTCAGGATTATCGTTTCCATCATCATACATAAATTTGCGATATATTTATATAAAATTATACAAAAAAGTACTCCTAACTCTTCTTTTTTCATAAACAATAGTTTTCAATTATATAACATAATTATATAACATAATTTCTAGAATAGAGTTGGACCCTGATTACGATCTTTGCTCTTCGGACATAGTGTCTTTATTCATCAATGTTCTTATAGACCTTGCATTAAAAAATATTTTCAATAGGTGGAAATATATCAAATTAAACACTAAAATTGACAAAGAAGAATTTATATTAGCAGTACAATTTGTATTCTCATCGACATACTTTACATTTGACTACAAAACAAACCTATGATACCCCAATCGGTTCTCCGTTGTCATCTATTATCGCGGACATAACATTACAAGACTTGAAATTGAAAGCACTGAACACTTTCACTTTCAATATTCCGTTCTACTATCGATATGTCAGTGATATTGCATTAGCAATTCCTAGACACAAAAAGGAGCAGGTCTTAAGCACGTTCAACTCGATTCACCATAGAATACAATTCACATTTGAATCACAGGAAAACAATGTTCTTAATTATCTTGATATTAGCATCACATCAGTTAAAAATAAGTTGATTTGTGATTGGTAATACAAACCAACTTATTCTGGTAGATATCTTAACTACATATCACAAAATCCTCTCTGCCACAAAATTGGAACTATCTATTCTTTAGTAGAGCCGTTCTATTATCACATCCACAATTTCACAATAAAAATTTAACATCTATAATAAATATTTTAATAAACAATAACTATCCAATTCTATTAATTTTCAATACAATTAACAAAAGATTGAGAACATTGTTTATTTCAAAACTAAATAAACACACCAATAACAAACATAATGACGAGCCAGAAAAACAATTTTATTTTGTATTACCTTTCACCGAAAAAAATAACAATAGTTTTATCAACTTAAAAATTAATAACTTTATTGTAAAACCAGCATACAGAAACCTAAATCAATTGTCAAAATTTATAAAAACGCACAAAGATACCGTAGATACAAAAAAACAAAAAAATGTAGTTTATCGCATTGAGTGCCAACAATGTGATGCTAGCTACGTAGAACAAACAAAACGCCAATTGTCCACTAGAATTAAAGAACATTTCAATTATGTAAAAAATGGACAAACCGATAAATCAGTATTAGCATAGCATAAACACAGGACATAGTTTTAATTGGGATTCGACGAAAATATTACACACAGAACGTAATTATTTTAAACGATTAACATCAGAAATGGTATATGTCAAAAAACAAAGAGACAGTCTGAATTTAATTAAAGACACTGAGCTCCTACACGTCATACTATATTTATCGATAATTGACAAACTCCAAGTATAGATGGAGCCCATGGTCACATTGGATTGGACAGACAGATCTTCCAACGTCTCAGTAGTGATTTAAACTTCGTACAAATAAGACGACAATAGTTCAGCGAAAATTTAATTTTTAACTTATAATGACTTATATCTTATACATAATTGACCACAAGAATCACTCCACTTACATTTCATTACTTTAATTGGTATGTAATTTTCATTGATTGTGTATGATCAATTCTTAAAAAATTGAAACTATCATATGTACTCCGAATTGTTACTAGATCAATTGATAAGGTCTAAAAATATAGTCAAAACGTTTTGACATCAACAAAAAACTAATTTATTTATCTGCACAACACCCTGCTTTGGGCTCTACATAGCCATTATTCATCGAAATTCATATTGGATTTACCTACAAAAGTCGGAGATCACACCTCTACATTCACATTATTTAAATTATTTGGTTTAGGAAATAATTTAAATGATAGAGCTATTGCTTTTGCAGAAGACCTGATAATTTATTCATTAGACAAATGGCCTTCACAAATCCAAAAAAATTTGCAATATCTCTTTGAAAGATTAACCTTTTTTTACAAAACCTGGAGATTAAAAATAAATGTAGACAAATGTGAAACTATCCTCTTCAGGACTTCTTTAGAATGTGCGAACAAAAATACAAAAAGGACATAAATTTTTCTAAATATCTGAAAATAAAAAAAAGAAGGCCAAACGATACCTCATACAAACTTAGTAAAATATCTAGGTGTCCATCTCGATGAAAGACTCAATTATAAAAAACATGTAGATATTGTTGGATGTCGGGGGGAAGGTTGGTCGGCGTGATGATTAAGTTCTACTGCTGTACTTATTTCAATCTCCTTTATTGCTCCTGTTCCTTACAATGCTCTTTACACGGCGGATGCTCACTGCGGTACACTCTTCGGCTTGCGGAGTCACACAGTGAGTTAGCAATCCTATCACAATCTCTGCCCTGCTTCAATTGCGCGATCGATTTATAGTAGATCGATCACGCCGATTCAGCAGGCCCACCGGCCCTAGCAACGGCTGTGCCAGTTGCCGGTGCCGATGCCGATACACGCCACCAGGGGGTCCAAACTCACTCCTAAGAAAAGTGGGGACAGTTTTCAGCGCCACCTACCGCGAGGACCACATTCTTTGCGAACTAAAAATAGTAGTGGGGGTATTGGCGCCGTGTTTAAATCGCTCGCGCGCACGTAGGTAGCTATATACTAAAATAAATTGTAAGTTTCTGAGCACACTTATTAAATTTAACTATTGCTTTTATTGTATAAAATTACATAGAAAAATAGTTTA
>NW_018021477.1:17189-20221 GCF_002006095.1 Pseudomyrmex gracilis
GGGTGAGGCGCCAATTTTACATATGATATAAAAAAGAATACAAACAAAAGAAATAAGCAACTAAAATGAGATACGGCGCGTAAGCCCTGGAGGATCCTGGCGCTTGAGACTGGCCCGCACTTCGGGACTCCCTCGAAAGATACCCTTTTGTGGCAAGGGGGAGAGCGGCGCGACCACCACGTCACAGTATATATTTATGTATAAACATAACTATTCTAATATTGCCTTACTATGTTTTATTTTTGATGTTTTAAAGAAAAGTTAACGCTAATTATACAAATCTAGTATAGTGTTTTATTTTTTATTCTTGATATTTAAATAATGTTTAAAAATATTTTAATAATCATTATGACATTTATCTCAGGGGGTCCAAACTCACTCCTAAGAAAAGTGGGGACAGTTTTCAGCGCCACCTACCGCGAGGAGCACATTCTTTGCAAACTAAAAATAGTAGTGGGGGTATTGGCGCCGTGTTTAAATCGCTCGCGCGCACGTAGGTAGCTGTATACTAAAATAAATTGTAAGTTTCTAAGCACACTTATTAAATTTAACTATTGCTTTTATTGTATAAAATTACATAGAAAAATAGTTTATACAACAATATGGTTTTACTTAATACATAAAATAAAAACATTTTGTTGTATAAACTATTTTTCTATGTAATTTTATACACTAAAAGTAATAGTTAAATTTAATAAGTGTGTTCAGAAACTTATTTTCACATAAATTACTTAATCTAATAAATTATAACATTTTTATTTGTAATAACGTATCATTTATTATTATAACTTCTTACATCTCATCTTTTATTTCTTCTATAATTCTTAATCTTATATATACGTACATAATCAAATTCTTTTTCTTTTATTATAGTAAGTATTATGTATTAAATATTATTGAAATAAACTATTTTCTTCATTTTTATATAATAGTTACTTTATATATATTACATAATATATTTTTAACTTTTAAATATATACAATCTATATACAATATTTACAAAACCATACTATGCATCAACTTTTTCCGTCCCACTTGAACAGACTGCGGACTGTCGGACAAATATATTAAAATATTAAAATATTAAATATCCGGTGTGGTTAAAAAAGATGATACACAGCATACATATGCAACATACATATGCTATCAACAGTATCATGTAAAGTGCACATACACACATACATACACACATAATACAATAAAAATATAATATACAATAATATACAAATATAATATAATATACAATAATATACAATAATATACAATATAATATACAATAATATACAATAATATAAATAATATAACAGAAAATATACAAAAAGTAATACAACCAACGATACTTCTTACAATAGCATACTTGAAATGCACACACACATTCACACAATACATTCACAATACATAATCTTTTGTTNAATAAATAAACTAATATAGAAATTAATATATACAAAAAACATTCTATACATACATCATTCATATCACTACATTTCTTCTCAGATGCGACTCAGTTCTGCTTTCGCTAGAACGTCGCATCTTTCCTCCGATCACATCTCCGCCCCTTACCGCCACACTGCCTGAAGGCATGTCTTCCTATGAGAAAACACGACTTCTTCAGGTAGATGATTGATCGGAGTAGAAGGACCTACCTATCTTATTCGCAAAGCTACTTACATTCATACTCTCATTCAATATAAACAAGATTTACAAATATGTGAACTAATATAAAGAAATAAATATAATATAATATACAATCCAACATTAAATTTAAAAAAAAATTGCATTATATACGCCGTTTTTTTCTTACGCTATCTTCACAATCTTTTAAAGCCCGTTTTCTTATGAATTTTGTATTTTTATAATATTCACGCATACGCTTATTCTCTACGATATCTACTATTTCGCGTTGTAACAATGTTATATCATTCTTCAGTAAACAATTTTGTTTTTTGCACCATATTTTAATAATTTTTAATACAATGACACGTATAATTATTGTATAAATTACATTATGCGGATGTTCTATATAATCATGCCAATTCATATCAATATTCCAATTTTCATAAAAACTTAACAATACTTAGAATATTTCGTCTATACGTTCTGTTTTTTAGCAGTTTATTACCAAAACTCACTATTTTTCTTTGGCAAAGTGGAAATTCACTACTTCTGAAACTATTTTCACAGTCAATACAAAAATTTACTTCTTTAAGTATCAATCTAACAATTTCATCTTTAATATCTGACGATGACGCAATAATAATTTCATCTGAAATTGTTTGTTCTGAAATTAGCTCGGACGGTTCATCACTACATTCGTTAACAATATTAACACTACTTTTTAATAATTGATCCAAACAAAAAAATATTGAATAGTCTTCCGAAATTTCACAATTACCGCGTGTAACAGAAATAGTTTTAAAATTACTTACGAGCAATGTAAAAAATGATTCTTCAAATTGTTTCAGCGTTGAATTTATATTACGCACGGCATGGCTTCTAACTTGCCCGAAAAAATTTTCTAGAGGATCTTGATTACAAAATCGCGGATTAAATGTAGAAAAATCATAGTCTTCGCGAAGAGTTTTCCACAGTTTTTGAAAACCATCAATCGTGAATGACCAGTTTACCAAAGAAGGCACAGACTTTACAATTTCATTAGATAGTTTATCTACAAATTTCATTTTTCTTAACATTAGTTTTGCACTTACCCAAAAGTCATGGTGTTTACTGTCTTCTGTCACTGAACATCGCAGTTNGTTGATTTCGTTATTTTTTCGGTTGTCTCCATTAACCGAATCAAATAAATTATTAAAAAAGTTAACAGCTTCCAACGTAGCAAGCCCTTCTTCTTCATTTATGGAAACATTTTCACCGTTAATCGTCAAAATCACTGTAATATACAATACACATTTATATAACCATCATTTGTATCATATAATAAAGTAACAAATTTGATATTTTTACTATTAAAATCTTAATATTAACATTTTAGTTTTATATATTAAATGTATTTTTATAATAAAGAAAAACCTATG
>NW_018021477.1:24481-30132 GCF_002006095.1 Pseudomyrmex gracilis
TACGCTTATTCTCTACGATATCTACTATTTCGCGTTGTAACAATGTTATATCATTCTTCAGTAAACAATTTTGTTTTTTGCACCATATTTTAATAATTTTTAATACAATGACACGTATAATTATTGTATAAATTACATTATGCGNATGTTCTATACAATCATGCCAATTCATATCGATATTCCAATTTTCATAAAAACTTAACAATACTTTTAGAATATTTCGTCTATACGCTCTGTTTTTTAGCAGTTTATTACCGAAACTCACTATTTTTCTTTGGCGAAATGGAAATTCACTACTTCTGAAACTATTTTTACAGTCAATACAAAAATTTACTTCTTTAAGTATCAATCTAACAATTTCATCTTTAATATCTGACGATGACGCAATAATAATTTCATCTGAAATTGTTTGTTCTGAAATTAACTCGGACAGTTCATCACTACATTCGTTAACAATATTAACACTACTTTCTAATAATTGTTCTAAAGAAAAAAATATTGAATAGTCTTCCAAAATTTCACAATTACCGCGTGTAACAGAAATAGTTTTAAAATTACTTACGAGCAATGTAAAAATTGATTCTTCAAATTGTTTTGGCGTTGGATTTATATTACGCACGGCATGGCTTCTAACTTGCCCGAAAAAATTTTTTAGAGGATCTTGATTACAAAACGCGGATTAAATGTAGAAAAATCATAGTATTCGCGAAGAGTTTTCCACAGTTTTCGAAAACCATCAATCGTGAATGACCAGTTTACCAAAGAAGGCACAGACTTTACAATTTCGTTAGATAGTTTATCTACAAATTTTATTTTTCTTAACATTAATTTTGCATTTACCCAAAAGTTATGATGTTTACTGTCTTCTGTCACTGAACATCGTAGTTCGTTGATTTCGTTATTTTTTCGGTTGTCTCCATTAACCAAATCAAATAAATTATTAAAAAAGTTAACAGCTTCCAACGTAGCAAGCCCTTCTTCTTTATTTATGGAAACATTTTCACCGGTAATCGTCAAAATCACTGTAATATACAATACACATTTATATAACCATTATTTGTATCATATAATAAAGTAACAAATTTGATATTTTTACTATTAAAATCTTAATATTAACATTTTAGTTTTATATATTACATGTATTTTTATAATAAAGAAAAACTTATGTACATTCAAACTTGTGTTATTTGAATACTCACATTTTGATCGTGTAAACATTTCAATTGTGCTGGCCATTGTTCCACTTAATACTTGTGCTACATATTTGACACGCATCTTCTTAATTTTATCCTCAATTATATGTGCAACTGTTATTTTTTTTTAAGTGGCCGAGTTATATTTAAGTGTTTATCCATGATCCACGCTGTTTTAATTATATCCCACGATGCTATTTTCTCGATGTCGTCCGTATCAACAATCAAATTTTTAGTAAGCAAATTGTTTCTAATTCCTTTAATTAAATGTGGAGGATCAAATAAAGGAATAATCTCTTTGCCTCCTATTTCAAAACTTTGACCTAAACAAACAAATAAAAAATCAAAATGTTGTTTTCTTTTAAGATGTATTTTGTAAATATATAAATCATGCAGTAACTGACGTTCTGGTCTATTCTTCAACTTGCGTTTCCTATTGCTGCTAAATAACAAATCTTTAATAGCAGCTGTATTGGTTGATCCTTGATCGCATACAGTTGCCACAATGAAGAAGCCTGCTTTTTGTATTTTTTCAACATTTTCTTTAATACATCTAATTAACTGCGCGGTATTCGTTAATTTATCACAAAAATTATATGACACCGGGATCTTCCAACCAGAATGTAATCCACGTAACATAAATACTAAAGCATGATCCGCGATGTGTTGCGTACGATTGTTGCCCCAATCTTCGAAACCATATATGATATCCTTATGGGTATCATATGTAAAGTTGGGATTTATAGAGACCTCGTCCCGAATAAGAATGCACACTTTTTCTTTCATTGACATGTTAGGAGCAATGCTCTCCAAATGTCTCAAGATAAAAAGATTCACTCCAGGGAACATAGGTATCTTATGCAACACTGTTCGCAAACTTTTAATAGACGGAATCTGTTTAAAAACTGAACGTAAAACGTTATAAGCATGCTTCCCCATTGTTTTGTATAGCGTCAAGGCAAACGCTTTTTGTTTAGGGTTATATCGTTGTTCCTATTAAACAAAAAAAATAACATTAGTACACTGTTAAACATTTTGTTTAATGACAAAAAAATATAAAAATAAGTGAAGATATAATTATAAAATACATGTATCACAATAAATCCCATAATTAAAAAATTTTGAAGTTTTTACCAATTCCATTGATGCTTTTTCAATATCAAATAAACAAAAAAACAAGCAAGCATACCTTTCAGAAAAGAAAATATATATGTAGCTTAATATAAGTATATAGTTGCACAATCTTATAAGTCTTCCATATATTATCAAATATTTAACGCTATAGCGTCACCTCCTCCAAAATTTTTTCTTCAAACCCTATGTATTATATGTATATAGCACACGTACACAAATATTTTAAATTATATAAAAGCATTACATTTTATATTNTGTCTTCTTTTATGCATTAAAAAAAATTAAATTTATACAGTTCATAAAGATAAATGTTTATACTTTGTTACATGCCAAAGAATAAAACAACAGTGTGTTTACATGTTTAAGAATAAAACAGTTTATTTACATGCTTAAGAATAAAACAACAGTAGAAAAAGCAAATTCAACCCAAGTGCCAAGAATAAATATTTGAAAAATATCTTGAAAGATTCTATATCGTTATGTTTATTGTGACATGTAGATTCAAAAAAAGTAGAAGAAAAATAGTAGATAGAAGCATTTTCTGCCTAATTTGCATACAATTTTATGTGCATGAATACTATTAAAATAATGTGTCATTTGACAATTAACTCACATGTTCCAATAAAACATCATAATTGATGTTATGCGTATTCACGCTATTGGTTGTTTCTCTCTGATCTTCAATAATAATATTGTGCTCTTTTTTAGAAGAGCTTGCTATTTGAAATACTAATGGTCTTACTGTTTTATCTTTAATGAAATTTAATGAAAAATTAGAAACATCATTCTCTGAATTTTTTTTCTAATTCAGCTGATGTCACAATGTATGAACAACATGTCTTCATAAAATAATATTATCACGTACAACAGATCTGTACAACATATCTTCATAAAATATTATTCTAACTTATTACCGTATTTATTCTTACATTTAGACCACTTATTTTTTAGAGTATAACTTATTAAACTTATTTAATGTAATATTCTTATAAGTATTATTTATTTATATTTGTTATTTATTTTTATTTTTTAAATTAGTTTAATGTTAATGGTTTTTATTTTCTTAAAATGTTTTACATATATAAATATTTATTATTAATTTAATAAACACATATAGACATTTATTATTAATTTAATAATGTTAATATTAAAAGTAAAAACTATCATTTCTATACAAAGTAAATGTATATGTACAAAATATATTAAATACGTCTTAATGNTTTTTTATATTATACGTATATTATAAGTATTCCGAATCAATATATCATATGCTTTTTATGTATCACAAATAATTATTATAGTAAATAATAAACGTTGAAGGCTCCAATGTATAAAACAAAAACTTGGAATAAAACGGCCAATGTGAGCCTGGGACACAGTAAGTAGTGTGTAAAATATTTTCAGTAAAAAATTTTCTTTATTTTACGTTTCGATCCCTGGTTGGGATCCTCTTCAGAATTTATACTTGTGTTTATTATGTACGTGACACATACCGCACGTGTCTTTTTGAATCGTAGTAATTTTTAACTTTTGTTATTATTTCTGAAGAGGATCCCAACCAGGGATCGAAACGTAAAATAAAGAAAAGTTTTTACTGAAAATATTTTACACACTACTTACTGTGTCCCAGGCTCACATTGGCCGTTTTATTTCAAATTATTATAGTATTGCTTTCTGTCAATATTATAATAATTATTCAACTAAAAAATTTTAGAAAACTTAACCAGTAAATAGTACTATAAAAAAGATAAATACGCAAATATCAAAAGAAAAAAAAAATTAAATACGTGATTTGTGCAGTTGTACGTGATTTAAATATTTTTACAATAAACAAAATTTATATTTAAAATTTCTTTTTTTTTCTTACTGGCTATTTTCTTTTTTAAAAAGAAAAACCTACTTAAAGAAGTAACAAATGTTTTTTCGAGAATTTATTTAAACAATAAATTTTTATTTCATAAAGAGTAATTTATTATAAAAACATACATTATTGAGATATTATAGCATGTTTTTATCAAAAAAGAATGAAATATAACTAAGATATAAGCTATACCGTAAACATCCTTTTTTTTAAATGTGTTGTTGCAGTAATCATTATAGCTGGAATCAAGATTATCTAAACTCAAAAATTTAAAAAATTTTAGATTACATAATAGATTAAAAGGTAACCAGTTGGATTTCTAAAAACTTTATTGAAGACAAAATGGCAGTGTAAAGTTTAGACGTCGATTTGTAAAATTGATTTGTCAATTTTATACCGCTATTTGTCTCAAATTAATTAAATTTTTCAAAAATTCAAACCGTTAACTTTAAGATAATCTATTATATAATCTACAACTTTTCAAATGTGTTTGATTTTACATAATATCGGTTTGAGGTATAGTGGTCGTTGCAGAATGCTTCCAGAAAAGAATGTTCACAGTATGACTTATATTTCAGTTATGTTTCAATATTTTTTAATAAAAAAAATGCTTTGTATCTCAAAAATATATGTTTTACTAATATACTACTTTTTTAAATAACAATTCAGTAATATTTAATAAAAACTAACAAAAAAAACAGTATTTTTTAGTTTTTGAAATAAGCTTTTTTTTTAATTGAATAAAAACATACCTGAGGGGCACAATATAGATTCTTTTTTATCATTTCCAGAAATACTCTTTCAAGAGTTCCTGTATTCTTTGTTATTTCCTCCCATTTGTCATCACGACGCAATTCTTTAATTTTTTGTTTTTACAATACAACAATTTCTTCAAGTTTCGAAGTTTTGTTGATACTCTTGCTGAGTGGATTGTTGCTCTTGAAAATATGTTCTTCTTTGAAGTATTTTCTTCTATTGCTGTTTCCTCTTCTGCTCTACCTTTGTCTTCTGCTCTAACTTCCTCTTCTGCTCTAACTTCTTCTGTTGAGCATTGTGACAAATCCGAATTATACGAAACATTTACTGTACTGATGACATGTGTATTGGATTCAGTACTTGTAGTGGTTCTGTTATTTTTTTCTATTAAAATAGACTGTAAATTTATTGATGGAATTGCATCATCTTTTAATACTCGATTTTTAGTATAACTACAAATCATGTCATCAAGAAAATGTAACGTGCAAATTTGTATTTTGTCCAATGTCTCTCTTGACACACCTGTAACATAAAAAATAATTGTAAATAATTATCTTTTATTTAGCAAGAAACATACCAACCATCCCAACGTTATTTCACACATTTCTGTTGAAAACTTACCTATCAAATCTGTCCGTTGTATTGCTCTTAACCATTGTTCCGTTTTACACAGATTTTTCGGAAATCTGTGCTTAGGAACATATCTA
>NW_018021477.1:30592-45853 GCF_002006095.1 Pseudomyrmex gracilis
TCAATTGTTTTATAAAATGTTTTTTTCAATATGAAAACATCCGACTATAAGTCCACTGCACTGTATATCGCACACTTGCTTTACACTACACTGTATACCGCACACTTGCTTTACACACACATCTCAGCTATTATTGATATTACAGCACTATACCTAACACTTCACTTAAAATAAAAAAAAACTGGAATCGTGAAATGTACCGGAATTCGTTAAATGCCTGTTGTGGCAGATAATGCACTTTTAGACAAGGGGGAAAGAGAGGTAAGGGGAAAGATCGATTGTGCTACCGCCTGGCACGAGGACCACCAAAGTAAAGCTCCGTCGCCACTAAAACTAGCGGAGTTTGTACTCCCTGATTTATCTATTGTCATGGTTTTTTACTCTCTTACTTAAATATATTTTACTTTCTTACACTTACCGTAAGTAAGTTTCTTATATCACGTAATAATTAAATAAATAAATATTTGATATAAATTATTGAAGTCACTTTTAATGCAGAGTTACTCTTTTCAATGTTCACAATAGTTTTATGATAACATATGCTTGTCGGTATTATTGGTAACCGCGTCGGTATGTATCATCGGTAACCGTGCCGATATATGGACTACATCTCGGGCCGCTGGCGCGTGATAGTAGGAGGCGGCCGGAGGAGAACTACTTCTCCTCACGGCGCACGATATAGTGCTCCGCACTGTATTAATGCATGTATATACATATATATATATACAAATATGTATTTATGTATTGTTTGTGCTTTATAATTATTAATATTTATTGTATTTATTAAAAAATATCTTTTTAAATTTTTTATTGCATGTGCATGTAAAAAGGAAAATATTTTGGAAGTTAATGTTTTGTATTATACAGGGACAATGTTACAATGCGAAGCAGAAGGCATTTGCGTTAACAATGTACAAGACAATGGGGAAGCATGCTTATACTTCGTTACGTTCAATTTTTAAACAAATGCCTAGTATACAAACTTTGCAGTCGGTTTTGCACAAGATACCTTTGTTCCCAAGATTAAACTCTTTCATCTTGAGACATCTGGAAAGTCTAGCTTCAAACATGTCAATGGAAAAGAAAGTGTGTATTCTTATTTGGGACGAGATATCAATACAACCCAAACTTACTTATGATATTCGAAAGGATATTATATGTGAGTTTGAGGATTGGGGCAATAACCGAACGCAAAAAAATCGCGGATCATGTTTTAGTTTTTATGATAAGAAGATTAAATTCAAGTTGAAAACTACTTATATCTTTTAAGTTTTGTAATCAAGTTACTACCGTTGCGCAATTAATGCGGTGTGTGAAAGAACATATAGAAAAAATACAAGAAGCAGGCTTCCACATTGTCGCAAGTGTCTGTGATCAAGGAACAACGAGCGTGGCAGCAATAAAGGAATTAATAACGTTCAAATATAAAACGAAATAAGGAGAACAGAGTACAGAGTAAGTATATTTTTAAAAAATTTGTAAAAAATGTAAATTTTGATTCAATTGTTTTTGTTTATTTATTGTTATAGGACAAACTTTTGAAGTACGCAACGCTGAGATTATTCCATTATATGACACATCGCATCTTATCAAGGACATTAGAAATAATTTGTTGACAAAAGATTTAGCCATGCGTGTGTAGAATAATATTCCAGAAAGAATTGGAAGTTGGGATATAATCAAATGTGCATGGCTTATGGACAGAAATTTAAATATTATTCGTCCACATTTAAAACATATCACACAGGAGCATATAATAGAAGAAAAAATCAAAAAGATGCGAATAAAGCACGCAGTGCAAGTGCTAAGTGGACGTATGGCTAGCGTTATAAAAACGTTTGCACGAACAAAAGGTGAGTATTTTTATTAGTACGAAGAAAGTAGTTTAACAAAATTTTAATAAAAACATAATAAAATTATGTCTGGATGTTACAGTAACTGTATTAATTAACAATGAAGATATAAGTATCGACGAAGAAGAAGAACTTGCAACAATAGAAGCAGTGTATTTTTTTTATCAATTATTTGACTCAGTAAATGAAGACGATAAAAGACACAATAATAATGAACTGCAATGTCCAGTTACGGAGACTAGCAAACACCATGCGTTTTGGGTGAGTGCGTGTAATATGTTACGTAAAATGTCGTTTGTAGATAAAGTGTCATGTAATGTTGTAAAATCGGTGCCATCTTTAGTAAACTGGTTATTTACAGTAGACGGTTTTCGAAAACTATGGAAAGTTCTTCGCGATAAATATGAATTTCGGTCATTAAATACGCATAATTGCAGTCAAGATCCATTAGAAAAATTTTTCGGTCAAATTCAAAGTCACGCAGTACGCAACGTTAATCCGACACCCAAACAATTTGAGGAATATTTTTTAACTTTGTTAATCAATAATATGAAAATTGTTTCAATAAGACACGGTAATTGCGAAATATCAGACGATAATAGTTTGTTATTTTCATTAGACAAATATTTAAACAATACTGATAATTCAACTTGTAAAGATTATGATGAAGTTTTAGAATTAATTTCAGAAAATAATGTTTTGGACAATATATTAAACGCGGTATCTTTAGATAATCAAGATCACGTTATTAGGTCTATTTTGAAACAACTTGATTTTTGTACAGAGTGTGAAAAGAGTCTACAGAGTAATAAATTTCCAGTTTGCATACGACAAATTACGAGCGTTATTAATAAATTGTTAAAAACTAAAGCACATAGGCGAAATATTCTTCAAGTATTGTTACAGGTTTTAGATAATTATAATATTGATATGAAATGGCATGACTGTATGGAACATAAAAATATTTATAAAATTATAGTGCGTATACTAGCTATTAAGATTCTTACATGGTGGTGCAAAAAAAAGAATTCTTTAATAAAAAATTCAGATGTTAATATTGAGATAGTACAGCATAATTTAATCGAAACCTCTAATAAAGTTAAGCACATGCGAGAATCTTATGTAGCACAAAAAAAGAAAAGAAAGATTATCTTAGACAATTATAAAGATAGCATTCGCAAAAAACGATGTGCCCGATAATACTGTTCTGGACACCGATCTCCGCTTTCACGGGCGCAACAATATTACTAAAAAAAATTATTTTTTAAATTATTTTTTTAAATTTATATTTATAATTATTATACTTTTTTATACAACAGTTTTTATACAACAGATGTATGGTGTGAGTACGTATGTGAGTATGAGTTCAATAAATTTGAGTAGCTTAATAATAGAGATAGGTAGGTCTTTCTACTCCGATCAATCATCTACCTGAAAAAATCGTGTTTTCCTAGGTGAAGGCATGCCTTCAGGCAGTGTGGTGGTAAGTGGGTGGAGATGAGATCGGAGGAAAGATGCAAAGTTTTAGCGAAAGCAGAACATGTTTGCATCTGAGAAGAAGTGTAGTAGTATGAATAGAATACTTATAGAATAACTTCTACAAAGAGAGTATATTCTGTAAGCAAGAGTATGTTTTGGAAGTGAAAAACGGCATGTAATAATGTATGGGTTATGAAAGTTATCTTTCTGCATTTTATTACGTGTGTTTATTATGTACATTTAGATAATAATTATTAATGTATTCTGCGTGTTGTGTTTATCATGATTTTGTATTGTTTGTAATGTGTGGATAGTTGCATGTTTTATTTTATGATGCGTTGATACACAAATTATGTGTTTGCATCACATCTTTTAACCACACCAGATACTTTTTGTTTTTATCTAACAGTCCGCAGTCTGTTAAAAGTGAGATGGGAAAATGTTTTGCAAAACATTTATACAAATTATATTTTGTTAAAAGATATGATTAATAAATATATAATTTAGAATTAAATTAGTAAAATACATTTAAATTAAATACTACAATGTTATATTGTATTAGTTATGTATATAATGTTATATATTAGGTCTACCGGAAAGTTCTGTCTGTTTTTGGAATAAAACAAAATACAAATTTTTTTACCGTCAATAAACTTTATTAAATAATATAATTGCCATTATTATTAATGATTTCTGTTGTCAGAAAAAGATCTTGCTCCACCATGGTCTTAACAACATCGTCATCGATCAAAGATGGTCGCCCAGAACGTGGCTTATCAGAAAGGTCGAAATTACCTGTTTCAAATTTTTCGAACCATCTTCTGCATGTCCAATCAGAAACTGCACCTTTACCAAACACTTTCAATAAATTTCTACATGCTTCTGTAGCATTTTTTTCTTGTTGAAATTTGTATAAAATACAGTGGCGTAAATGAACTTTATCAGTAGCCATGGGTACACTTTTGCTTCACACATAAAACTAACGTGAATCAACTTTGTTTTAGTTAATTTGCTACGTCAGTATGTATACATTAAGTGATAAAAATAGAGAGGCACACATGCGCCAAATAAACATGTGCTTACGTTTCGAAACTTGTTGTGATAGAAACGGACAGAACTTTCCGGTAAACCTGATATTAGTTATATATATGCTACTGTTTTAAATAATTGTATTTTTAGTTTTATTGTTTATTGGTGAGGAAGGTCAATATCGAGCAAAAAACGTGTTGACAGTATAAAATTATATCTCTGCATCGAATAGTAATATTGATAACAGTTTTAGATTATACAAAAAACTTTCTTCTTTTAAACTCGATGACTTCAATATCCTAATGTCACTCGATGTTGTTTCATTGTTTACGAACGTCTCAATTGACTTAGCTATTGACGAAATTAAGAACAGATGGGATTATATTAAAAACAACATATTGATCCCACTTAATGAATTCATATAATCGCCGTTTCATTTGTCCTTTCGTCAACTTATTTTAGTTTTGACAATATTATTTACAAACACACTTTCGGTACCCCTATGGGTTCACCTTTATTGCCGGTAATTGCAGATATCGTTTTACAAGATATCAAAAACAAAGCATTAAGTTTAATAAATTTAAAAATTCCATTTTTTTATCGATATGTTGACGATATTATTTTAGCAGCTCCTTCTGAATCAATTGACGAAATTATTAAAGTTTTTAACTCCTTTCATAGTAGACTTCGATTTACCGTTGAACTAGAGGATAATCGTAACATAACTTTTTTAGATTTATCAATTCATGTTTCTGACAGTTTTCTAAAAATAGACTGGCACCATAAAAAAACTTCTTCCGGTAGATATCTTTCCTTTTTGTCACATCACCCATTGTGTCACAAGAGAGGTTCAATCTACAGCTTGGTCGACAGAGCCTTATTATTATCTCATCCTGACTTCCATGAAAAAAACTTAATATTTTGCATTAATACTTTGTTAAATAACGGTTATCTTCTTGACTTAATTTTTTTATAACATTAACTCTAGAATTAAGAAATTGATTAATTCAAAGTTAAAATCAAAATATCATGAGGACGTTCGTGTCGATGACAATAACAAAAGAATTATTGTGTTTCCATACATCAAACACTTGTCTGAAAGTGTGAAGCGTGCCTCTCATAACACGGACGTTTTGTCTGGATACAGATGCTTTAATAAACTAAATTTAATTAAAGTTCACAAAGATAACACCCCTCATCTTTCGAGTTCTAATGTCGTATATAAAATAAATTGTAATGATTGTTGTGCGTCTTATGTTGGTCAAACTAAGAGACAATTAAAAACAAAATTGAAAGAGCATGTAAATTACATATCGAAAAACACAGCTCAGCTCTCCGTCGTTTCTCAACACCGCTTACAACTTAATCATTCTTTNGATTGGGATAATGTTAAGATTTTAGACAGAGAACCAAATTTTTATAAAAGAATAATTTCTGAGACTGTTTACATTAAGCGACAACATCAGAGTCTCAATTTAGTAACAGACACCGAATCTTTGAATAACGCTTACTTTGATCTTTTAAACAAAATGACTCTGTCTAAAACTTAAATCCAACGGATTCTTCCAGTAAGATTATAAATAAAATAAATATGTTTGTCTCTTGCCTTTGACTATCATTTGACTCTTTACCGTTCAAGTGTAAGCTTCTTCTGACTTTTATATTTTATGTTTTGTTAGTATTGTGTACTTTGACTTCATTTTTTAATTTTGCATTGTGACGACAGGAACATTACACGAGGTACGACCACCTGCCTTATATATAACACACCATGACATCTCAACTTTAACTTTTTGTACACTGCGACTGATGAGGACATCAGTGAATGTCAAAACGTTTCGCACTTGCATAATATGTATTATATAATATATTACGTTTGAATATTATAATTTTATACTGTCATCACGTTTTTTGCTCGATATTGACCTTACTCAACGATATACTATATTGTTTTTACATCACGAGCGTTTTAATATTTTTTAATTTATTGTTTATTTTTGTTAAACATTGAAGAAACTAATAATGCTATTTTATTACCATATAAGATATTGATTATATCCTTTTAATAATATTTTTATTTTCAGTACACAAAATAATAACATCAAAAAAATAAGTTTCTGAGCGGTGTGGTTAAGTTTTACTATTTACTGTTATCTTACTGTTTCAAGATTAATAATTTAAAAATAGTTTGTAATTGTTACTAATTGTTAAACATAATTATTATACAGTCTTAAATAACTTTAGTAACATTAAATTTTGCGACATCGCTCAAAAAATTTTTAACTTTATTGTTAATATCTATAAGTATCTATCTATATGTACGGGGCACACACGCGCAATACGGTTTAAATATGGCCACCAATCTCCCACCACTCGTTTTTAGTTTGGTACTTCCTGGTCCATGTCCCAGGCGGCGTTGAAAACAGCATTCTTCTTCTCACAAAAGATGAGTTTGAACCCCCTGCCGCCGTGTTTTTACACGTCTGTCTGACATGACAAAACTCCAGACATTTGAGCACTAGAGCTGGCGGCCAGGCAAAAGACACGTTAATGTTCGACCACTCCACGCGGAGGCGGCTGACCTTGGCCACTTTTGTCGCCACGTCTAGTGGACATTTCGTCCACACCGCGCCAAGACGGTCCTTGCCCTCGGTCACGGAACCCAGCGTAATGTTCGACGTCTGGCAGCCTCCGAACTCGACGGAGCTCAAACTCGCCACTAAGTAGTCGGTGGTCACTGAGTCGTCGAGCCCGGTAAGACGCAGCTCACCCTTGCGGACCGGATGACTCACGACAGCCTTCCCCTGCAGCGCGGGGGTTAAGGCCTCGGCCAGACGCACGGCCTTGGCCACGCCGTCGGGGCCCGAGATCATCACTAGAATTCCGCCTCGTGCGTCTTTTCTGATGCGGGTCTCCTCGATGCCCAGCTTAGTTAGCGAGACTTACGCTCTCGCTATGCGCATGACATCCGCGTAAAAAGCGGTCTTGCCCAAATCGTCCGGAGCGCACCGTATGGCTACCGCCGCGGCCGTTTGTCGGCGTCGGCAACGGCGACCACTTCCACTAGCAGAAGCCAGACGCTGCTGATTCTTGCTCGGCCCCCGAATCTTCTCCGGACCCCGGGTGGCCTCCTCACCTGCTTTGCGTTTGGCAGCGCGTTTACCGCGACGTGCCACAGTTGCCCAGCCAGCTCCCCCGGAGTCAGAGGGAGCTGCCGGGCGTGTCGCGGACGTCGCTTTCTCAGAGGAAACAACCGCAGACCCCACGCTAGGAGGCCTCCTCCTATGAGCCTCGTCCTTTGTACCCTCGGCCGTTCCGGCTCTGGCAGAGGTTGGATCGCCCTCCGAAGGGTTTCCCTTTGGCGCTCGGAGCCTGGGCGGCCAACCGCCACCGTCGCTACCTAAACCCCCGGCAGGGGCTACTACGTTCAGGAGTTGATGAAGCAACTCCTATACAGTGTTGCCAAGTCAGTAGTTTTTCTACTAACTCTGGTAGTTTTGGGAAGCCGGCTAGTAGGAGAAAAATGCCGTCAGCAGATAGTAGGATTTTTTAGTAGGATTGCCAGGCTGTGTCCAGTTAAGCAAGACGGAAACGAACAAACGCAGAAAATGCAGGAAATACAGGAATTGAAATGCAGGAATAGAAATGCAGGAATTGAAATGCAGACTACTGCTACTGCGCATGCTCCGCAACAAATCAGGGAGCCACCTCCTCTTTTCTTCTTTTCTACTTTCTCGACTTCTTTCAATTCCTGCTATTCCTGCATTTCAATTCCTGTATTTCCTGCATTTCCTGCGTTTGTTCGTTTCCTCTTGCTTAACTGGACAGCCCCAAAATGCTAAGACAAATCTCAAATATCCTGCTATCCTTGTCCGTTGTTTATCTCCATTATATGAACGGTGTGTGAGTTCTCTCCGCGTCCGTGAGCTTCGTTACTTCATTAATACTAGTACCGCTAGTGTCGAGGAGAATCCCGTACCGCCAACTGTCGCGCCTTTCACTACAACAACAAGTCTGTACTTGTAAATTTTGTCTTTCTCTTAATTAGCACTTCTGTTATTTTGTGGTTGCTGCTTTTATTTAAAAACGCCGCGAGAAGACGGTATGTAGTCATGGACTAAGTTTTACTGAAGAAAACTTGTTCTAGCAACTAGGACAGTAGAGAAAGGATAAAAAGGCTAAATTAAGTTTAGTTTTTGATCTTACTTTATAGATTAAATTATCAACAGAACTATGCCGAAAAAGTTACCAAACACTCAGAAGTTCAGGAAAGCATGGGAAAATGATGAGACTTTGAAGGGTTGGATTAACGCTGTGCCAACTGATTGTACAAGAGCTTATTGCAAATACTGCAAATGCATTTTGAAGGCTCATTATTATCTGCTGTTAGAGCACACAAAAACCAAAAAACATATCTGCTGCTGAGGCTTTCTTAACTCCACGTCAAATGAAGATTCTTTTTAAGCCAGCACCGAAGCTGTCTGAGAAAACAATCGAGGCTGAAGCCGAGATGGCTATGCTTGTCATCTGTCATTGTGCCCTGCGGTCAACAGATCATCTCTCTGTTCTAAAAAAAGAATTTTTAAAACAGCTGAAGATGTGAGTGAGATTCGCCTTGCACGCACAAAGTGCACCGGCATCATAAGAAACATCATTGCACCTCATTTTAAAGAAAAACTTAAAACTGATATGGAAGACAGTGACTATAGCTTACTGATAGATGAATCAACAGATATAGGTGTCTCAAAACAACTTGGTGTCGCCATTATTTATTTTTCAAAGGAGCAAGACAAAGTTGTATCTACTTTTCTCCAGATTCATCACATAGAGACAGCGGATGCAGCCTCTATTACCAAAGGTGTCAAAGAAGTTCTACAAGAATACGGCCTAAATCTTTTGAAAATGCGTGGTATTGGATCGGACAATGCGTCAGTCATGACAGGTAAGTGTGCTCTAATAACCATTGTAGTGGTGAGCAATAACAGGTGAAAGAGCTATTACGACTATACTCCGCGTGACCCCGCATAGAGTATCGACGATGCAATTATTCTTGTGCTGGAACTGCTATTTTAAATTTATGTTACATTTTCGTGGTTGAATTTCTGAATACTTTCCTTCTTCCGCAGAAATCAATTCGGGCGTGTACCAAAGATTAAAGTCAGAAATTTCTCATTTAATCCTAATCCGTTGTGTCTGCCACTCTATCCAACTAGCTGTCTCTGCTGCAGTGAAGGAGAGAATGCCACCGCATTTAAAATATCTTGTCAATGATACCTATTCATGGTTTTCAAGGTAAGTGTCATGATTTGAGAAAATAGTTTATTTCATTTTCTTTTATCAACTTTGATTTATGTTCAGATCAGCTGACCGTCAAGCGGATTACCAAGCGTTGTACAATTGCTTAAATGATGGTGCGAATCCATTGAAGATCTTTAGAGTGGTTGAAACGCGCTGGCTGTCTATCCATCAGGTAGTAAAGCGCATTCTGAGTCAATGACAAGAACTAGGAATGCACTTCGAGCTGTGGAAAGTAAAAGACAAGTGCTACAAGGCAGATGTCCTTTCGCAAATGTACGGCAATGTTTGCAATGAACTATACCTGCTCTTCTTGGAGCCGCTTTTGGATGAGGCCCAAAAGGTGATGATGGAGTTCTTTTTTTCTTTTTTTGCCACTTGCTTGCTTAGGAGATAATGCTATAGTGCAGTAAAGTAATAAACGCTATCGTTTGTTCTGTTCTACAGGCAAACAAAGTCTTTCAGTCAAATGAAGCTGATCCAGTAAAGCTTCTCAAATCTCTGACTCTTCTCATCCAAGGGATAGCAAAAATAATAGGTGTTACAGGATGCAAAGAAAATCTACTAAAAGAAAACATTAAGAATCATTTGCATTCTAGACCAATGCTAGGTTTTGCATTTGAAAATCGGATGAGAGAAATCCGCCAAAGTGGATCGCTCAAAGTCGAGAATGAAATCAAGATCAGGAAGATCTGCATAAACTTTGCTATCGCTCTTGTGTCTCAACTGCAGCAACGACTACCCGACAATGTCGAGGTTCTTCAGAATGTGGCCTTGCTATCACTTGAGAAGTGCCTACGTACAGTGAAGTCTCTCCTGACTCCTTTGGCTGAACTCATGAAAGTTCCTCCCGATATTATTTCTAAAATAGAAATACAGTGGTCTAAAATCTCCTTTGTGCAATGGGAGAATATAAAAAAAACTGTGCCTTTCTGGGCTGAAGTATTACACTACAAAGATGCTGTGGAAGAAAATCCATTCCAAGAACTGGCAAACTTTGCTATTAGTTGTTTAGTGCTGCCTTGGTCTAACGCTGAAATTAAGCGGGGATTCAGTCACATGAATATTATAAAATCCCCGCACAGGAACAGGCTACACGACAATACTCTTAATGCTATTCTGACTATCCGAGCCGGTCTCCGTCGGATGAAAACTTGCTGCCATAAATACGTATTTCCGGACTCAGTCCTTTCTCAGATTGGCACCATGGCAGCTTATGCCACTGCCATTGTCACCCAGTCTACGTCTACTTGTGAGAACGATATCTTGGAGGTAAAGCCACTTTGCTTGGAGACTTACGAGAAGGACGTTGATAATGTTCTCCCCTTCGATCTCTTGTAGAAGTTTGTAAATCTTAATCAAAGGATTGTAAACAAAGTTTTGTTACGTTTTGTAAACAGTTTTATAAGTTTGTAAAGCTGAAATTAAAAAAAAATGAACAATTATTGCAAAAGAAATATTGCATTTTTGCAGTTTTATTTCCATAATTGCGCCACAAACACACTCCGTTCATCCCGGCGCTATATTTTAAATTTTTTCCGAGTCTAGTAGGATTCTAGTAGGATTCACAGCGTCATCTAGTAAGGGCGAAGTCGGTAGAGTTGGCAACATTGCTCCTATACCTCCCCGAGCTGGCGCTCAATGGCCGCGACGCGACTCTGGAGCGCGCCGTCTTCGCCGCCAGTGTCCGGAACAATTCGAAGGCCGTCCAGAATCTTGATAGTCTCGCTTACTTTTAGCCGAACCGCCGGCGGGATGACCATCCTAAAAGGAAGAACCTCCACTGCCACGACCGACAGGCCTTTAAGGACGTCCGTCTGGACGGATACCTCACGACCTGGCTTTTTTGCCACCGTACGGAGGAAACCGCCGTGACCTGCTGCTCAAATTGTTGGCAGAGGTCGTCCATCTCCCGTCGGAGAATACGGTTCTTTGCTTCCAATTGCCAAAGCTGACCACCATGTTTTGCGGCTTGTTTCTCCGCGTGTCTCACTCGCAAGCGTAACCCCACGTCATGGGCCCCTGCAACACATAACGCCAGAACTTCGGCTGCTCTTTTCACAGACGCCGCGGAGTTTTTAAAATCGCAGATAAAACCTCTTTGCAGCCGCTTGCACCGGATGACGTAATCACAAACTTTTTTTTCTCCGTACGGACAAATTCCACAATGTCCGACGGAGACATACTTTCGAGGAGAACGGAGGAATCCTCTTGTTTCTTCTGCTTTGCTCTGGCCGACTCGTCGGCTGGAGACGGCTGCGTCGCTTCCCCGTTGGAGTCTCTAGCCGACATACTGCGGTCATCTTCCTCCGAGCTAACCAGCACGACAGGAGTCGTGCGGCGTCTTGTAAAACCCGGTTTCATCGCCACCTTTCGACGCTTAGACCGGCTTCGACCGAAGCTGGGGGTAGAGTCATTAAAAGAAAAAACCTCTACTGCGGGAGAATCCTTGTTCTTCCTGGCCAAGACCGCGCTACGGAGGAAAGAATCCCTCTTTGCGGCGCGACTTTCTTCCTCCTCGGACACAACCTCCACCTCGCTTGCAGAGATCTTGCTCTGAGACTCCGCGCTTGGCGCCATAGCGCCAGAGATATTCGGGGCTCTCGCCCAGAATCTGCTACTATCCGTAGTAGCATTAGAGATCACGGAGCCTGCGTCGCACTCCGTGGCCAACCCTTTGCCGGATATCGACCGAGCGGGGGCAGGGCTATCATTCCCGAACTGCCGAGACCTAGAGCTCCGAAATCCTTGATCCGGTAAGGTTGCTTTCTTATTAGAACGGTCTATGGTTGTTTGTAATAGGGTGGTTTTCTGTCCGAGTTTCCTTCCTTTAGACCGGCTCCTCCACTGGAGTAACGAGCCCGGCCGCCCGTGGACACTCCTCTTAGTCTGGTGTGTCATAGAAGTCCTGTCCAGCAAGAAAAACCCTCCCAGAAACCGAAGTTCCCGCCGGCATAGCCTTTCCAATCACTCCCACGCTCAAGCACGGGCTCTACGACAAGGGGGGAGTATCCAAACTTGCTCGGAAAAAATGATACAGGCCTCATCTCCATTTATAGAGAAAAGCCTCTATCCCGATGTCTCCCCCTATTTTCCTACGCCGAGAAGAAATCCTAATACACTACCTCAATCACCAGAACACGTTTCCAGGGATATGGTAGGCGCACGCGTGCTGCATCACGGTAGTTTATAGTGAAGCGATGCAGTGCTCTCACTCAGCGGACGCCTGTATTGATGGCCAGACCAGTGTTGCTAGGTCGGGCCGGCCAGCACCAAGAGCACCGAGGTGGTGGGGGCACGCATACAGCGAGAACCGCCGTCCGTGTGCGTGACGTCACGCTCGGCTGTTCGGCTCGTGAAAGAGCGCAGACATACTATGTTCTGCCTCGCTTCCACCCGTAACGCGAGACACTGAGGCTAGAAAGCAATGTTTCGTTGCGTGCTTGTAGTGTATGACAATGGGTGCGTTCAGACAACTCAACAGTTGTACAACGGTTGAGAAATAATCACTTCTGATTGGATCATACTTTTGGAACCGCAGCAAATTTTGAAGAATAGTCCTATCATAAGTGATGATCTCTCAACCGTTGAGTTGTCTGAACGCACTCAATATGACAACGCAAAATGCTTTTCCATGACTTACAATCTTGGAAAAAGTAGATAATATTATTAATAAGGATGAGTTAAACATCTCAAAATGCATTTATTATTACATTTTTATTAATTCTTAGTAAAAATTATTTGCAATAAATTTAAAGTTTTTAGATTATTTGTAGATTAGTAAAAAATATTAAATATATATATATAAACTATAGAATTAGTATTCATAAATTTTCTATATTTTTAATTTGTAAATCACACGGAAAGAATCTACATTTTACAGATGCATAATTCTAAAGTATTTAATTCATATGAATATAATGTATTAATTAATTGAATTTTGTATAATATGACTTAAATATTTTGAGATTATATGTCTGAAAAATGTAGATTTTTGTTATAATTTACACAACAATAAAAATATATTTAAAAAAGAACACTAATAACTTTCAATAGTCAAAACATTTTTGAATTCTTTTCAGTTAAATCATATGTAATGATTCCTAAAAAAATATGCATCTTGAAATGTTTTATTATTATCTATATTACTACAAACTTTTTCCAAGACTGGAAATGTCGGAAAAGAAATTTAATATATAAATATTGTACGTCTTTTAAACAAAAATTGTGTGTAAAGATTGATTTTGTTTAGACATAAGTTAAATAAAAACATTGAAGTTTAATGTTCTATGATATTTAATATAGGCTTTCAATTTCTTTCTTTACAAATTGTCTAATATATAAGTATTCTCATATTAGATCATAACGTCGGTNGGCAGCAAAACTNACAGNTTCGATGTGTTTANTGTAGACACATGGACGTGCGACGTTGTACGTTTGTCGCTCGTTTCATACATCGAGATTTCNATGTTGNTGACATCGCAATTTGTNGAATCAATTGACAACAATGTAATTTTTNNAAANACATNAAATGTCATGCNTTTTNCCATAGNAAATGAACTTAAAATATTAAATAAANTTTGCTACAGAGATCTTTCATGTTACAATATAAAACATTTTNGCAACAATTATATAATACAAGTTTTATGCAATAATGATAGGTAATATTATNAAGAAAGTAGTGGTCTTCCGCACTACCCATGAGGTGCCACTAATANCGCGTTAGGTTTTNTAACGTGGACCTTCGCCTGTANCCNTATTNTACCACGTTTTATTNNGCATCTGTTAGGTTTTTAAATATGGGTATCGGATATATACAATGCCAGACAGATTAATATTTTACACATTAATTATTTTTAAATATAAATGTCGGATATTTAAACTTGCAGACAATCTAAGATTCAAAGACATTACTTATTTGTAAATATAAATTTCGGATATTTAGACTTCTAGACAAACTAAGTTCTAAAGACATTAATTATTTTTTAATATAAATGTCGGATATTTAGAATTCCAGACAAACTAAGATTCAAAGACATTAATTATTTTTAAATATAAATGTCGGATATTTAGACTTCAATACAAACTAAGATTCATAGACATTAATTATTTTTAAATATAAATGTCGGATATTTAGACTTCCAGACAAACTAAGATTCAAAGACATTTATTATTTTTAAATGTAAATGTCGGATATAGAGAATGCCAGGCATGCAAGTTTTAAACACATTTATTATTAAAAAATTTGACTGTTTGACATAGAATGCCATAAAAACTAAGGCGTAAACATATTTAGTATTTATAGATGAAAATGTATGATATGCTATAATGCTAGACAAACTAAGAGTGTTATAGTATTATAAGTAATAAAGTTACATATTTATAGTATATACATATTTTTAAATATGTACACATTTATTACTTATAAATGTGAATTTCTAACATATAGAATGCCACAGAAATTGATACTTTAAACATTAGTATTGCACATATTAGACGTAGAGGGACCAGCATCTTCAGTATCATGTGCAGCGTATAATCTCAAATGACTTTTCTGTTTTTTAGGACATGCAGAGTACAAATTGTTTGCTGACATTAGAGAAAA
>NW_018021477.1:52823-54399 GCF_002006095.1 Pseudomyrmex gracilis
CCAAGGTATGTACTTTTTATATAATGGATAGAATCAAACAATATATTTTAAGAAACCACACAATGTGTTGACGTTTGTATTCTACGATGAGAATGCAGTGCGAAGCGAGACGAGTATAGAAAGTTGCAGAGTTGCAATTTTTTAATATGTGTAGAACGTAGTGCGAAACGAGACGAGTATGATTCAGTGTAAGGTGCAGTTTTGTATTTTCTTTCTAAAAAAAATGCGGAGTCACTGATTTAGAAACCGCATAATTGGTATATAGTGTAACGATATAGTGTAACATAATACGCGGTGCAAGCGACGTTGTAGTTTGGGAGAGAAATAACAAAGACGTAATCCTCAATTTTATATTCAGATTTTATTAAGAAATTTGTACATACTATTTACACGCAACAATGTTTGAATGTTATGAGACGTGTAGCATTTATTCCAATGATGAAAATGCAGTGCAAAGCGAGACGAGTATAGAAAGTCGCAGAGTTGCAATTTTATATTATATGTAGAACGTAGTGCGAAGCGAGATGAATGTGACTAAGTTGCAGTGCTTTGTTTTTTAGAACGAAATAACACCGATGAAGTATATACTTTTATTTAATCTAGTTCTGTATTGCAAGGACGCATTTGGATCAGACAANGGGTGTAATAAAGATATTGTTTGTACAACCGAATTCGTTTATTATACAATAATTTATACGATGGCATAAGTAGAAGCAATATACGAAACAGAATACACAGAAGAATATAAAATATATAAAATTATGCAATATAGTGTGCAGTGTAAACTTATTACACTTTATAAACTATTAAAACTGAATACACTTAATTGACACATAACATGTATTATACATGTTATGAACACAAAATATTATTAGTAGTAAAACCTAATTAAAAAATATTTTTAGTATTAAATGTTACTATAAAAACTATTCATTATAACATGTGCCATGGAAGTTTGTTCGGAAAATTTACATTAAGTGATGTGGCAGTGGTTTTTTTCTTATATACGCGATGTGCGCGTGTACTTCTATAAACTAGTGTACTTAAAAAGTAGAAAACAGAAAAAAACCAATACAATATACTTAATTAACACATAAAAGAATACAACATATTAGTAGTATTAAAATCAATATAAAAACTATTCTATTTCTTAGACAAATGTGTATTTTAAACTATATTATAAACTATATTCTACACTAATACTTGTATGATAACAGTATAAACTAATAAACTATAAAAGTAGTAAACATATAACTAATATAAAAAACTATTCTATTTCTATTTCTATTGCTTCTGTGTCATCATCACCTAGAACAAGAAAAAAGAACATTTATATCACTTATCTAATACATGTATTTTTTGCTGTCATTTTTACTTACTTGGAGGCGGTGTATTCGCATAAGCATGAAGATATCCAATGACTTGGTTTACCATACCCTCCATTTCCTCAAAGCGGGTTGTTTGTGTCTGCAGCACTCCTGTCAAATCTCTCATGATATCTGTTGCCGTCAATCTGAAACAAAAATGCAACATGTACAATGTACAATGTGTACACCTGCAGTATGTGAAATATATT
>NW_018021477.1:62339-63935 GCF_002006095.1 Pseudomyrmex gracilis
AATGTGCTACTTTTTATTGTTATAGTAGTTTTATATGTTGTTATATTTGTATTATATATTGCTTATTTTTATAACGTTGTGTATATTAGTGTATAATAAATGAATTAGTTTGTACAAATGATTTCTTTATTACAACCTGTTGTCTAATCCAACTCTGATTTTCTCTCAATACACAGAACTAGATTAAGTACTAAAATATGTATACTTCGTCATTGTTATTTCTTGCCAACAACCTTTGCAACTTACAATTAGTCATATTCGTCTTGATTTGCACTGCGTTCTACACATATGATATGAAATTNCAATTCTGCAACTGTCTCGTCTTACTCGCTTCGCTTCGCACCGCGTTCCGAAACATAATATAATCACACATATATGTGTAAGAATATGTCGAACGAAACATAATCAATCTACGTTTAATCCCGATTGTACCATGTTCAATAATACTTGAACCGTGTGTAACCACAATTAAACAGCAAAACAAACCACGTTCAACCTCGGTCGTATTATAATTAAACCATTTTCAAGTATAATCGAACCATGTTTAACCAACATCGAACCACGTTCAACCATAATCAAACTACGTTCAACCATAATTGAACCATAAACAAACCACGTTCAACCATAATTGAACCACGTTCAACTATAATGGAACCATAAACAAACCGCGTTCAGTTATGAAACCATGTTAAACCGCGTTAATTTATATAAACATATGCTATGGAGGAGAAGGGTAGTAAATGTACAAAGTTGTTCGCGCCTTTGTAGCGAGTATCTTATCAGCCACGTGTCGAGGAGCGAGTTCGTTGCTTCGCGAATAAGCTATATCGTGTTCACGGCAAGCCGCGTCTAATGAATTAATTCCCCGATCGCCTCTAGCTAATCGTTTCTCTAAACACGTTCCCGGGCCACAAAATTGGTAACCAGGAATATGTAATTCAACGGGAAGAGCGTTTATCACGCGATTTAACAATCCACGACCTGACATAGATTACAACATACGTTTGACATCAGTGGTCTTCTGACGACTGAGTAGAAAATGCTCGACGCGTCACTATAAATAGGTGCTACTTGTTATCGCAAGACAGTTGCAAAGAAACCATGCAGTTTGTGCGGCAACCTAAGGAAATCAAAGTAACTAATTTCGACAGCAAAACTCGACAAATGTCTGACAAAACAATACGCAGACATGGAATAATGCTACCGGTTACTATACGCGGTATTGTGTGCGGTCCTTCGAATTGTGGCAAGACAAATGTAGTGTTAAGCTTGCTTGAAAGTCCACACGGTGTACGCTTTGAGAACGTGTACGTGTATTCAAANTCGTTGCAACAACCAAAATATCAATATCTAGAGAGTGCACTTTCATCAGTGGATGAAATCGGTTACTTTACCTTTTCTAATAATAGCAATGTGATTCCACCGAATGAAGCACTTCCAAATTCCATTTTTATCTTTGATGACGTGGCATGTGACAAACAAGATACGATACGAGAATATTTTGCAATGGGTCGTCACTCGAGTGTCGACTGTTTCTATCTTTGTCAGACGTACGCGAGGATACCAAAGCATCTTATACGTGACAATGCAAATCTG
>NW_018021477.1:63970-67944 GCF_002006095.1 Pseudomyrmex gracilis
CTTATACGTGACAATGCAAATCTGATAATTCTTTTTAAACAAGATGGTACCAATCTCAAACATGTGTACAACGATCACGTAAACACAGATATGTCATATGAGGATTTTTATACGTTATGTCGCAAATGTTGGCAACATAAATATGGATAAATCAATATTAAATATGAGTATCTTCCTCTGGCTCATGAAGTTTATTAAACTTAATAAATGAATAAACAAGTCTATGGAGCCGTTTCACAGGATGTCTTGCGGAAAATATCTTATATGTGTGTACACATATAAGTAAATTCACGTTCTTCACGTGTTTTTTCGAATTGAAATTTCAATTCATAAATTTATATAGGATGCTACTTTTGCATCTCATATATGATAGACCTCGAATACCCCCCCTAATTGATTTAAAATATTGCAAAAAAAACTCCGCAGCCAGGAATCGAACCTGGAATCTCCGGCTTTCCGGGCCGTCGCCTTCCCTGTTAGGCCACCGAGGCACTTGGAGTTTGTCTCGCAATATTTTGTACATCTATTAAGATGTTGTCTGATACTGTATAAACGCTTATTTCGACAGCGTAGATTTCTAAATCAATATTAAATATGAGTATCTTCCTCTGGCTCATGAAGTTTATTAAACTTAATAAATGAATAAACAAGTCTATGGAGCTGTTTCACAGGATGTCTTGCGGAAAATATGTCTTATATGTGTGTACACTGTGACGTGACATTTTTTTATGTCCGTCACAAGGACATACTTCCGGCCGGCACAGGAGGCGGTGAGCTTGCGTCTTCCACTATTTAAGGGAGAGCAGCTTGCTAGGGTGCGCAGCGCAAGCGGGTGCGCTTATTTTTGCAAAGGCGCGTAGCGCCTAGACGGCCGGGTGCCGATAGTTGGCGAATAATTAAGGCTACATTATTATTGTTTCTGGAACGTCATTTCTTTATCCTTTGCGATAATGGGATGCATTGCATCTCTGTTGTATTCTTACGCGGGCCGCTCCGCGGCTATGTTGTAAGCTGATTGCAGAAAGAGAGAGAGCGCAGTTCACGGTGCGTACGGTTGAGCGGAGAAGGGCGAGGAAGAGAAAAGATAGCGACGGACGGCGGCTCAGGGGCGTACAGGCACCACAGGCACGGGGCGCTCGGTTCTGATGTCGGCGACAGGCCAGAAAAGGGAGAAGCTAGCACTCCGACTCCGCGAAAACTGGAGCGGAGCCCCGTGAGGAGTCATCGGCCCTGTGTTGCCGGAAGTAGAGCCGGAAACAGCTCACAGGAAAGAAATTTAGACAGAAAGGGCCGCGGACGGCCCGAGAAAGGGCCCAAGCCGATGTATTGCCGTGACACCTACGGCCGCTATTACTCATAGCGCCGCGAAGAAATGGATGTGATTGGCTCATTACGTGGCGCGAAGAACCGCGCACGGCAAGAAGAGCAATTGCCGCAGAAGTCGAAATCATTGTTGTGCGGATCGTGGTTCACGCGAGTTCATCGTCTCCAAAAAGTGCCGTGTCCCGTGTGCTGTGAGTGCCGAAAAGACCCGAGGAGGCCCACGATAAGAGTCATCAGGACACTTGCTGGAGCATTTGGCTGCCGAGTTTTGGTTTCAAGGGCGAGATAATATAGTGGAGGACCGCCACACGTAAGTGACTGCTCGCTCTCTCTCTCGTTGATGCCGAATTAGATATCGTCACGGATCGAGTCCCCGCGTGGATCGTTAGCTCGATGCCGTGCGATACCTTTGATTAAAGATTACTTGTCTGATTTCACATCGCCGCTAATGCGGAAGGAATTATTGAGTTATATTATCTATCTGCTGCTCTCTCGTTTTACCGCGATCGCAACAATCCGGGCTCGATAGCTCGTAATTCGTGCGTGTTATGTTTTCCTGTTTTTGCATGTTTTTCAATAGAATAGCCATGTGTCGAGTTTGCTCGTTCTGCCGTCGGAATGCGTTCGGGTTATTACCAGTATATTTAGTGTAATGATAATTTGTGAAAATCGGAGTTAACCGCGTGAATTGTGCCGGCGGGCCGCGATACCGCCTAGCGCCTATTGTTCGACGCGCGGGACAAAGACCGCGCAGCCGTCGTGCTCCTTATCGCGAGTCTTGCATGCGACAGCGCATTCCGCGGCGGAGATAACTTTCCGCGGTCATCCTCGAGCGATAGAATCCAATAAAATCTCGACACGCGGCCGCCGGTAAAAATTGATGCCGAAAATTATACTCACGGGATAGTAGCTGATCTCAGGCATTTTTCTGCTGCATGATATCAAACCGAACTCATTGCCGTTAATTCTCTCACCTTATTTTTGTATTATTCTGCGCTACTCTATATTAATTCTGTATTATCCTATGTTACTTTCTATTATTCCGGTGTTACTCTGTCGTACTTTATATTACTCTTATATTATTCTATATCTTGCCTTATGTTACTCTCATAGCATTCTAATAGTAGCCAAGGCATTGCCGAGATCAGCGACGTAGATTACCGTAATTAAAACGACTTTGCGTTTCGGTCATTATTATTATTGCGTTATTCTGTCCGGGCAAAATCGAAAAATTATATTGCCGACATTATTCTGGTCGACGAGCGATCACGCTGTATAATATACATTGTTATTAAATTACTTTTTATATACTACATAACGAACAAGTTTCTCTGCCTTAATTAAAAATACTGCCTCCTGAGCCCACGCCTCTCCGTATTTGACATTAAACTGAGCTGCTGAGTGCTATTGCCGTCACGTCATCTAGGACTGAGATTTGATGGAAGTCTTTATTATCAATTAATTGACTGTGGATTGTTTTTGGAAACGGCGTGCGTATGCACGCCTGGCGCCCAATCGTAAGTTTGGTGAGTAAATCTTTACTTTAAGTTCCAAAAGGCGTGCCAAAGGTGTGCGACACTCTTGCTACCACATCATAGAGCGAGGTGACCGTCACAACACATATAAGTAAATTCACGTTTTTCACGTGTTTTTTCGAATTGAAATTTCAATTCATAAATTCATATAGGATGCTAGTTTTGTACACACATATAAGACATATTTTCCGCAAGACATCCTGTGAAACGGCTCCATAGACTTGTTTATTCATTTATTAAGTTTAATAAATATGGATTTTTAGTGATCGACAAGAATAGTCCTTTGGACAAAGGTCGCTATAGAAAAGGATTTAACGAATTCGCAATACCGTCGAGTGGTTAATTGGTGTTGAGACATCAACCAAGTATTATCTCTTACCGATGCAAGCAACATGGCTGACGAAAGCAGTGAAATTATAAATCGCGAGAAAGTAGCAAAGGAGATTGCAAAAACGAGTCAATCCATTCGTCAAAAATATCGCGCTCTGAAAACCGGTAAACTAGAAGAGGAAATTGCATTAGAGACAGTTCAAACCTATTATTGAACCCTTAAAACAGATTGCTGAAAATACTGAAACTAATTCGCCAAATACATTGTTTTTCAAAGACGAGACCCGAATGAAGCGGAAACGAATGCAGACGTCATCAAACGAAACATTGTCCCCTACTCTGCACAATTCAAACCGCGCACGATATAACACTGCAATGGTGACTTCTACTCCAACAAAAGAACGAACCAAACGACAATTGACATGGGATACTCCATCGGGTGATACTATCGTTGCCACTGATGCTACTGCCAACAAATCGTTTGAGTCGACTATTCAACGTCAAATGCAAACGTTGGAGGGTCTAGAAACGTTTAAAAGTCACTTTGGACCGTTGGCGCAACAATATATGAAAGCTATTCTGAGTGGTAAGAAAGAGAACAATATAGACTACGTATATGGTGTGTATTTCGACAACGATGGAATGATGCTTGGTGATAAACATTTTGACGTGGATGAACAAGATAATATAATCGTAGATGGTATACGATTCAAAGCAACACAAGGATTGTACGAACTGATTTTCATGAAATGTCCTAGGAGTGAGTTATATACTGAAGAAGATAAA
>NW_018021477.1:70614-71889 GCF_002006095.1 Pseudomyrmex gracilis
CCGTATCTTCCGTCCCACTTTGTTACGAGTTTTATATCCACATGATTACGCACATTTTCCATAGTTTTACCGAAAACCGCGTTATTCATCAATTTGTACAAATTTTTCTCAAAATCGTTGGTAGCCAGCGTTCGTAATTGTGTGTTTAATTCGATGTAACTGCGGAGCATGGAGATTGTGCAAATTGTAATATGCGATAGATTTTTGTAATACAAAGACCGTGTCGTACACATTGTTGCAAGGCGCGATAATGGGTAATATAACGCGATTTATCGTGTAGTGTTGCGAGCAGCTTCTCCTGCCGCTTGCCAGGCGGCTTATCGCGCGTCGGGCAAAACGGTAGGTCAGCGTGTGCGTCGTGCAGTTCGCGAGGATACTCAAGGTCGACTTCAAGGATGTAACGAATATTTGAGGTTGATGTCACAGACATCACGTTGACACTCCAAATGTTGTCTACCCATTGGAATGCGGCATACGGTAGCGGCTGACACATTGCCCAGCCGTACAAGTTATTTATATCAAAGTACATGAGATAAGACGTTGGTTTTGATGAGTCGTACGTCTGCATGTACTTGTTATTAGCGTGCGCGTATCTTGTGCTACACTGACTAAGACCACCGCGTATACCGCGTTCNATAAACATAACCATATCAATATCTGTAAGTCAAACGTTATGCCTGTGTGTTTCAGCATAGCGTCCCACGTATAACTGGGTAAAATATAATAATGCGCGGGATCTAATCCATAACTTCGAATACAACTTTCTCGAAAATTTTCAAATATATCAGCCAATAATAAAACATTAGTCTTTAAATATAAATCGCTGTATTCACCTAACGTACAAATAGAGAATCGTTGCCAGATGTTTATAGCGTGTGCATATTCACTCTCAGATATCGTTCCACCGGTCAGAGAACTATAAAATGATTCACGCGGTGGTAAACGCTGCTCCTGCAACTTATCGACACAGTCTATGTATTCGTACGGAAAGACCCCTTTACGCGTTAATAACTTAAAGTTTTCGACGGATAAATTTTTAAATTTTGATTGTAAAATTTTTAACTTGTCTTTATAAAGATACGACGCTAATGTATCGAGACTAGCACTGAGAAATTTGTATGAATCAATGAATCGCAACTCTATATTGTAATCCTTTGGATTGTGTTTTTCCGGTTGCGCCACGTTCTTGGAAAAGGATATATATCTCTCCTTGTTAATAGGGAGAACAGTAACATTTCCTTCGAACGCAGTCGCAACCTCTTTAATAATAAAGTG